>NC_089843.1:412500-577500 GCF_035609145.1 Eleutherodactylus coqui | reverse complement strand
TGGAAATGGGAAAAAATAACAATTTTTTTCAAAATTTTCCCAATTTTGGCGCTTTTAATAAATAAACACAAATTCTATTAGTCTATTTTTTCCGCCTAATGAAGTACAACATGTGGCAAAAAAACAATGTCAGAATCGCTGGGATATGCAAAACCTTTCTGGTGTTTTTTCATGTTAAAGTGACACATGTCAGATTTGCAAAATTTGGCCTGGTCATTAAGGCGCAAACAGGCTTGGTCACTAAGGGGTTAATAGCGGCGAAAGGGCCAGGAATGTGGCCTCCACTGTGCTATGCGACGCCCCCTCGTACAGCTCGAATAGCTCTTTCCAAAAAGGTTAGATGAGCGGGTGGTCCCACCAGATGTGCAGCGTGGTACCAACCTCCGACCCACACCTCCAACATTCCTCTGGAAGTGAGGGGAATTTGCAGTGAATCAGATCAGGGCATCTGTACCACCTGGAGAGGAGCTTAAAGTGTTTCTCCTGCACCACACAGACTAAAGGTAGTTTGTGTGCAAACATGAAAGCCCTCTCCCAATCCGAATAACACAAACACATTAGGACAGCACTCCTTAGGTCAACCAGGAGTAATGTGTAGAGAAGACAAAGAAACGGGACTTACCCGGTGTTTAGTGGAGCCCCTGTTAAGGAGTTCCACTAACACCTCCATGTCCAAGTGCGCTTAAATAAATCAGTTAGATGTTCTCTCTGCTGCTCTTGCTGTCCCGATGTATTGTCGGGAGGGCTGCTGGGCTTCTGTGTCCAACTACCAGGCCGGACCCACAATATGGATATAATAAAAAATGGAAAAACTTCGCCCGCGCTCCTTGGAGATGAACCGAGGGAATATTACCATTCCAAGTAATTTGCTTTATTGTAGTGCAACCCATTTCATCGCTATACATGCGACTTTATCAAGGTGCTTCATAAAGTCGCCTGTATAGCGACGAAACACGTTGCACTACAATAAAGCAATAAAGCAAATTACTTGGAATGGTAATATTCCCTCGGTTCATCTCTAAGGAGCGTGGGCGAAGTTTTTCCATTTTTTATTATACTCTCTCAATCAGAGTCCTGCAATTCCAAGGCCAGATCCCTCTTCCAACCCCTGACATACCGTGGGAGGCCCTGTGTAAGCCTCTCCAGAATGATTCCATAGAGGACACAAACTGGGGGGGGCTGGCTCGCGAAAACAATTCCTCAATTGGTTCAGGGGGTTTCCTGAAGAGGCATGACCCCAAATGAGTCCTCCAGAATGCAGACAACTGGAGATACACTCCATCCACCATAGTCTCTGTTCCAGGCAAGATGCCTGCAGCTCATTAAATGATGCAGGATCCCTGGAACTCACAATCTGGCAGCACCATGTATCCTCCTCCTTCCGCCAGCTGAGGAAGCTCAATCTCTCCTGCCCTGAGGAAAATGCGGGGCTATGGAAAATGGGGGTCAACGCTCCCCTGCGTATCGCAACATCGCCTCTAGTAGTCAGTCTGTCCCACAATCCAAGGAATTCATAGTCAATGGAGTATGAGGTAAGGCTGTTGGTCTATCCTCCACAGGGATCCACAGCAATAATCGCAGGTGGGGCCAGATCAAAGCTGTCTCCAAGCCCACCCACTGCTTTGAGGCTGTAGGATGATGCTAGTTCACCAGCCTGGTGAGGACCGGCGGCCGAGTATAATATTTTCATGTCTGTGAGACCCACCTCTCCCCTGGGTTTTGTGCGTGACATGGTCCGATAACTAATGTGGCTATTCCTCTCTCCCTACACAAATCTGCCAAACACTTGTTGAATCTGTTTAAAGTAATGTACCGGTAACGTAATTGGCAGGGTCTGGAAAAGGTATAGAAATTGTGGGGTCACATCCATATTCAACACGTTTATTCACCCGAACCAGCTCAACTGTTCAGCCGCAGACCCGTTCAGCTCTACTCACTCTTTCCAGCAGAGGATCGTAATCAGGATGGTATAGGGATGAAACATCCGCCACTTTATGCACCCCAAGGTATTGGATGAAGGCTGAACGCCATTTAAAATCAAACTGATCTGCTAGTTTTTTAGTGAAGAATTGGGAGGCGTCTTCAGATGGGGAAGATGAGATGCATTGGTTCTTCACACATTAGTCCTAAAAAGAAAGAAATCTGAGTAGGCAAAGAAACAATTCAAATAAAGCAAAGATTAAATTGGGAAAGTACAAATGTAATCCATCTACCTGAAGGCCGCGAGTAAAAAATACCTTGGGAGAAGGAAAAATAATTGAAAACGGAATGGAGCATTAGAGATAGTATCACCAATCCTAGTGTTCCCCGACATGCTTACAATTTCATGAAGGGGATAATAAGTATTTAAACACCTACAGAGCAGGCCCTCACAAAATCTACTCAAGCTCTCCGCAAAAAGGCAATGTATTCCATTAACAGTCTTAAAACTTTATTTCCGCAGGGTCTTAATGAGCAATTAGAAAAAATTTTGTTTTTAGTTTTGATCTATAGCTACATAGAGCTCAACCCTTGAGGGACGGGAATTGACTAGAGATGAGCGAGCACCCAAATGCTCGGGTCCTCGTTATTCAAGTCAAGCTTTTCATAAAATTCGAGAGCTCTACTCGTGTAACAAACCCCATTGACTTCAATGGGAGACTCAAGCATTTTTGTATGGGACCCGCTGGGGGTCGAGCTTTTTTTTCCCCCCTCTCTCTCTCTCTAAAAATTGCCTTTGATGTGCGCAGGGGTGAGGGGCCAAAACTGACACGTCACAGCAGGGGGGGCAAAAACTGGGGCGGGGTCGAACACGGCGTGATGCTCACTCGAGCAGCGAGCACCATCGAGTATGCTAATACTCGAACAAGCATCAAGCTCGGAAGACTACGTTCGCTCAACTCTAGAATTGACCTATTTTTCAGATGTGCATAACTCATGGTCTACAATAGACTACCTACTTATCTCTTCTCTCTTGATGCCAAGATTGGCAAAAATTTCTATAGGAGACATGGTGATCCATGCTCCAGTGATATTGTCCCGAGGGGCACAGATTATATTTGGAGGTTTCCATCTTATTTGATGGAGGACAAACCATTCTGTGCTTTACTGAAGGGATGGTGGCTAGCGTATGTATCTGACAACGAAGCCCACGCTTGTAACCTTCAGCTGCTCTGGGACGCGGCCAAGGCAGTCATCCGAGGCAAGATAATTGCATATGTGATTTCTTTAAAAAGGATAAAATGAATAGGTTTCGTGAACCATTGCATGTTGCATACACCCGATTCCAGCAGAAACCAAACCCCATAAACAAAAACAGAAATGGATATCCGCAAAAGAATCCTATGAGTCCTGGTCACAAAAAAGGGAGCTATTACCGTGTTTCCCCGAAATTAAGACAGGGTCTTATATTAATTTTTGCTCCGAAATATTTCTTTTTTACATGTATATCTGCCTGGACACCATTTAAAAATCATGCTAGGGCTTTTTTTCAGGGTAGGTCTTATTTTCAGGGAAACAGGGTATCGCACTCACAAAAGGAAGCAAAACTATTTAAATACGTGAACAAGGCAGGCAAAATTATGGCCAATTTAGCAAGAGGCCCTTTTCAGAGATCTAATATCACATGTCTGAAGGATTTGGCAGGAAAATTACATTCCCATCCCCAAAAAATTAATAATATATTCTTTGAGTTTTACTCAAAACTCTACTCTGTCACAATCAAATTTAGTCTCAAGGGGAGATCTATCTTCAGACATATCCTGGCCCATATTGACTGAGGAACAATGTGAAGTATTGAATTTACCCGCGTCCCAATTGGAAATTAAAGAGTGCATCAAAAATATGGGAAATTCAGAGACATTTCAAGAGTAGAGAAACTTTGTTCTATATTATTTGACACAAAGAGAACTTTAATCAGTTTACAGATATTAGAGTTAAAAAATGTTCTAGAGTGTAACAGAGCAAGACAATAGAAAAGGCTGGAGCGGAAAGAAAGAATGCATTTATGTACGTATATATTGGAGTGGAATTATTTCCATTCTATTCCACTGCGTGACTCAAGTAGGAGCAAGGAAGAAGGAAAAGCACACAAACTGCTCCTGAAGTGGAATTGAAGGAAATCAACGTATGCACTCTTCCTAGGGAGGTACGCAAGGCGTTGTACCCTAAGGGAGAAAGCATAAGACCGGCCCACATAACAAGAGGACAGAAGCACAAAGCAACAAAAGATGAAATAACGTGGAATGTTAAGGGTCTAAGATCACCCCAAACGAACAGCTGTTCTCCGACATCTCAAAAGACTTAAAACAGCCATAGCATTACTCCAAGAGACTCACTTAACCAAAGAAGACTTCTTCCGTATGCGAAAACTTTGGGTAGGGGAAGTATATGGATCACCATCAGTGCAATCGAAATCAGGGGTGCTGATCCTTATTAGAAACGGCTTAAACCTTGAGGTGCAGGATCAATGGAGCGACACAGAGGGGAGGATTGTAAACCTACATATAAAAATAGGATCGGAGAGATTTAGTGTCTACAGTGTGTACGGACCGAACTCAAACAACAAGCAATTCCTAACAAAACTATCCGACAAACTGCTTACGGACACAGAGCCCCATAAAGTAGTGGGAGGGGACTTCAACGCGACAATTAAAACATCAGAAGACCGACGCAACCAGAATAACAAGGGAGATAGTACCAGACACCAAGACACCAATTTAAAGAACTTTATACACAACGCTAGGCTCAAAGATATATGGAGGGAACTCCATCCAGAGGGACACGAATATACACACTTCTCACATGCGCACACATCATGGTCTAGAATAGACTATGTATTTACAACACCCCAGCTAGCTTCAAGAACATCTAACATCACCATAGGCGAAATGATAATCTCGGATCATGCTCCTGTGATATGGTCCCTAAACGAGCAAACACCAAGGGGAACGGACTACATATGGAGATTCCCAACATTTCTGGTAGAAGACGAAACCTTTTGTGCCCTATTAAGAGGGTGGTGGTTGGAATATATGTCCGACAACGAACCACATACAAACAACCCCCAACTGCTGTGGGATGCGGCCAAAGCAGTAATAAGAGGCAGAATAATAGCCTACGTAATCTCCCTTAAAAAGAAAATCAAGGATAAAATAAACAACTACAGCAAGCAACTACAGGAAACATACACCCAATTCCAGGGGAAATCAAATGAAAGTAACAAAAAAAAATGGAAGGCAGCAAAAGAATCCTATGAGACATGGCTCCATAAAAGAGAACAAATGCTATACACACGGAAAGAGGCGAAATGATTCAAATATGGAAACAAAGCAGGAAAAATAATGGCCAGCTTGGCAAGGGGGCCGTCTCATAGGAACAATATAGTGGGCCTAAAAGACAATTCGGGGAAAACACAAAACCATCCACAAAAAATTAATCAACTATTCTTTGACTTCTACTCAAAACTTTACTCCCACACGCAGATAGACCAGGGTCCAGAAATAGACAATTTATAAATATAAACTGGCCCACAGTGTCAGAAAACCAAAAAACAGAGCTAAACGCGCCCATAACTATAGCAGAAATCAAAGAATGCATATCAAAATTGGGAAATAACAAAGCCCCTGGCCCAGACGGCTACACAGGTGAAGACCAGACCGCCCCAATACTGGAATCCCTATTTAACGGATACATGAAAGACAGCCCCATCCCATCTGAGATGAACACAGCATATGCCCCAATTAATCTCCCCACTGCAAATCGGTTTCACAAAAGGACGATCAGCCATCACGAACATGCGAAAAATACTGACCATATTAGATGACATTAAAATACACCCCATACTCCATCCCTCCCCAGCCTTCCTGGCAATAGACGCAGAGAAGGCTTTTGATAACGTCCTATGGCCTTGGCTAAAAGCAGTAATGGACAAAATGAAGTTTGGGGGCCCCTTCTGCACATACCTATGGAACCTATACTCCACACCGCAAGCACAAATATACACACCAGGTTTCTTATCACAAAAATTCCCCCTACAGAAAGGCATCAGACAAGGGTGCCCCTTATCCCCACTCCTATTCGACCTAGCAATAGAACCCCTGGCAAGAACCTTAGAAAGCTCCACAGAGATTGAAGGGATCAAAATTGGGAACAAAACAATTAAAACCATGTTATTCGCTGACGACATCCTGATAGGGCGACTGCACACAGACTTATATAAAGTCTTTCACCTACTGGGAATATTTGAGAAAAAGTCAGGGTTCAAAGCCAACACCACAAAATGTGACTTGATAGATATCTCACCACGAGGCAAACTGACAGATTTAACCTTCCTAGACTACCCAGTAAACATAGTCAAGAGCAGTATCAAATACTTGGGGATACATATAGGAAAAAGACCAGAATCAATATATTCGCTAAACTACCCCCCTTTGATAGCTAAAATAGTTAAAGAATAGAGATGAGCGAGCATACTCGTCCGAGCTTGATGCTCGTTCGAGTATTAGCGTGTTCGAGATGCTCGTTACTCGAGACGAGTACCACGCGATGTTCGAGTCACTTCCATTTTCTTCCCTGAGAAATTTGCGCCCTTTTCTGGCCAATAGAAACACAGGGAAGGCATTACAACTTCCTCCTGTGAAGTTCCAGCCCTATTCCAACCCCCCTGCAGTGAGTGGCTGGGGAGATCAGGTGACACCCGAGTATATAAACTGGGGCCGGCCGCGGCTCGCCACAGATGCACGCTGAGAGACAATAGGGAAAGTGCCGTCCTGCTGTAGCTGCTATAGGGAGAGTGTTAGGCTGTTATCTTCGTCTTCAAGAACCCCAACGGTCCTTCTTAGGGCAACATCTGACCGTGTGCAGTACTGTTGAGGCTGCTTTTAGCAGTTTTGCACATTTTTTTTTTTGTATATCGGGCGTGCAGACCATAGCGTCCTCAGTCTACAGTCATTTTACTGAGTATAGGGCCAGTACTGGTGAGGCAGGGACAGTGGTACAGGGAAAGAGGTATACTGGCTATATAGGTAGTGGGCTTTTTCAAAAAAATTGGAAAAAAAAAATCTTTGGGCTGCCTGTGACCGTGTTCAGTTTACTGCGTGTCTGCTGGGGGTAGTAGTCGCTCACTTATTACCCAGCTAGGTGTTACTGCAGCCTTGCGCATAATTTTTTCTGGCTGCACTGTGCTTTCAATAACCACAGTCATCCTCCAACAGGGAAATCCATATACAGGCTATATAGGCAGTAGGCTTTTTCCCAAAAATTGGAAAAAAATACTATATTTGGGCTGCCTGTGACCGTCTTCAGTTTGCTGCGTGTGTGCTGGAGGTAGTAGTCGCTCATTATTACTCAGCTAAGGGTTACAGCAGGCTTGCGATAATTGTTTCCTGGCTCTGCTGTGTCCGTTACATGATCGCCGTTATCCCGCCAGAGGGAAAGAGTATACATATATACGCTGCATACGGTGTCTGTCTGCTTTTTCACCTCACCATTTTAAAAAATTGAAGCAAAATACAAATGGAACTAATACTGTGCTCCCCCTATACTGCTGCTTCGGAATTGTTACTGGGGCCTGTCTTGACTGCTACTATTACGGAAATGGGCGGTTGGGCAGCATGTAACCCAGGAGAAGTGGCAGCGGAGTGTCATGCAGGCAGGGATTGTGCTTTGTTGGAGGTAGTGTGGTGCTTAGCTAAGGTATCCATTGCTAATGAGGGTTTTTCAGAAGTAAAAGTTGTTGGGGGGGGGGGCCAACTCTTGCCGCTATTGTGGCTTAATAGTGGGACCTGTGAACTTGAGATGTAGCCCAACATGTAGCCCCTCGCCTGCCCTATCCGTTGCTGTGTCGTTCCCATCACTTTCTTGGGTTTTCCAGATTTTCACAAATGGAAACCTTAGCGAGCATCAGCGATATACAAAAATGCTCGGGTCGCCCATTGACTTCAATGGGGTTCGTTACTCGAAACGAACCCTCGAGCATCGCGAAAATTTCGACTCGAGTAACGAGCACCCAAGCATTTTGGTGCTCGCTCATCTCTATTAAAGAACTAGACAAATGGAGCAACTTACCACTTTCCCTATTAGGCAGATCCCATCTAATCAAAATGATTAGCTTCCCAAGACTGTTATACCCATTGCAAACAATACCCCTGTTACTACAAAGGCGAGACCTGGAAAAACTCCATAAAGCATTCACGACCTTTTTATGGTCAAGAAAAAGACCGCGCATCGCACTTAAAAAATTGATGCTCCCTAAAAGTGAGGGAGGCCTAAACTTCCCAGACATTAGACTGTATAATATAGCAAGCATTATGAGACACTCCCTGGATTGGCTAAAGGGAACCAGCAATTCCTCCAACTACGACCTTGAATCAGAGCTATTCGCCCCATGGAGCTTAAATGCACTTCTACACACCAGCTTCTCCAAACTCCCTAGAGAAAGTAAACACTCGGTCATGGCCAAAGACACAATAGCAGCGTGGAAGATAACCCGCAAATTATACGACTTACCATTTAAAATTTCCAAGCACATGGAACTATGGAAACACCCCGAATTTAAAGAAGGCAGGGAGAATAAAATGTTCAAAATTTGGCAACACAACGGTATCCTAAAGACCCAACACCTTATACACCCAGACACCCCAAGACATAAGAACTTCAAGGAGCTGAGCGAAGAGTACAATTTACCGCCATCCCACTTCCTCCCATATGCACAAGTGAAAAACTTTCTACGAAGTAGACTAGCTGATGCTTCAAAAGAGGCAACTACTAACCCCATAGACATACTTGCTAACAACCGCAACTATAGAAACTCAATCTCAGCATTATACTCTAGGCTCAGGGAAGTAGGGGGGAAAGACAAGGACCCAATCGCATTCAAATCATGGATCCGTGAACTACAAGACACTGATTTACAAGAGGGAATAATTAAAGGCTGGAACTCAGTAAGAAAAGCGATACTAAATGAAAGGTGGAGGGAAACCTATTTCAAAATAATACACAGGGCAATCTACGGATTTGACAAACCCCAAAACCCCAACGGTCCGACGAGACTACAGGCATGCCCAAGATGCGCTGCACCTAACTCGAACTTTCTACATGGCCACTCTAATTTATTTACAGTTCATGCTGTCTTTCCCTGGGACACTGGTTAAAAAGCCCCTCAGGAAAAGGCAGGGGCTGGGACAGGTGGTAGCTTGCCTGTTGGTAGACCACCACCTGGGTCCCATTAAGCAAGTACAAGCTCTATGTTAAAAAATATTTCGGAGGTTCACCTGCACTCTGGGTAAAAAAATCTTTTGTTTTAGAATGGGTTTTTGAATTGTGGAGATGTGCAGAAGTACTGGCATCCGAGTCCCCTTTATGCCCACGTTTGTGGCTCATGAAATTTTGTGATGGAGGTGGCATGGGATTGGAATTATGATCAAACGTTAATTTATCAGCAATTCTCATCAGCATTGTGGGCTATCACCCACATTTTCAAAGATGGTCGCTGCCAGGCCCTGCCAACCCTCTGCAGTGTGTGTCTCCGGTTCCCCCTCATCCAATACGCACTTATAAATAGACATGAGGTTGGTGTGGCTATCAAGCGACCGTGTGGCATGAGGACAGATAAACGCTGCGCTGGGAAAAAATTTCAGTACGCTGTAGACTACTGAGTAGGTGAAGGAGTGCGGCTTACCCTGTCCAGGATGGGGACAGCTGGACGCTGCGCTGGGAAAAATGTCAGTATGCTGTGGACGCAGGCTTGTACCTGCATCCTGGGGGGGATTGGACAGCAATGCCAGCATGTAACACAGGAGTAGAGGCAGTGGTATCACCCACAGGCGGTGATTGGCCTTTGCACCTATTGTGGTGCTTAGCTAAGATGTGCCAGCGCGTGTGCCCTGCTGATTATGGTCTGGCCAAACTAAACTGTTAGGGGGTGACCACCAGGCTCTTGCCCACAATTTGGCTTAATAGTGCGACATGGGAGCCTCAGATGCATCCACGCACTGCCCCTGCCGTTTCCTATCCATTTCTGTGGTGTTTCCATCACTTTCTGATGTTTTTTAGGTAAATCACACACCCTCCCCTATGCAGAGCATGGGTAACCTTGAAAAATAATCGAGTCTCCCATTGACTTCAATGGGATTCGTTATTCGAAACGAGCTCTCGAGCAATACAAAAAGTTTGGCTTGAGTAACGAGCACCCGAGCATTTTGGTGCTCGCTCATCTCTACTAACTACCATCATGCCCCATATAGTTTCCTAAATGCAGTCAGGATTTACAAAAGGACGATCAGCTATTACAAATGTGTGGAAGATCTTGACCATCCTCGACGACATCAAGTTACATCCAACGGCTCACCCTTCCACGCCCCTTCTCACAATAGATGCAGAAAAGGCATTTGACAATGTCTCGTTGCCTTGGCTAAGCGTGGTAATGAACAGAATGGGCTTTAGAGGCCCTTTTGTTCCTATTTGGGGAAGCTCTACTCGTCTCCACAAGCACAAATTAACACACCAGGCTTTCTATCCCTAAGATTCCCTCTCCAGACAGGCACTAGACAGGGTTGTCCTCTATTGCCACTTTTATTCAATCTGGCAATTGAGCCACTGGCACGAAAGCTAGAGGGCAATACTGGGATCGAGGGCATAAGGGTCCGGGGAAGAACAGTAAAAACCATGTTATTTGCGGATGATATTTTGTTAGCAGTTTCCCGACTGAAATCTGATTTGCCGCGTGTCTTTGCCCTATTGGAAGCTTTCAGGAAGCTGTCAGGCTTCAAAGTAAACACCACTAAATGTGAATTGTTGGATATTTCTCCGCAAGGACAAATTACCGACGCACATTTCAAAAGCTGCCCTGTCAGCATGGCCACAACCCATATCAAATACCTGGGTACAAATCTAGGTAAGAAGCCAGAGTCGCTTTATAGATAGAATTATCCTCCAACAATACTCCAAATAATAAAGGACCTAGGCAGGTGGAGCAATCGTCCGCTCTCTTTCATGGGCAGGTGCCACCTGATAAAAATGATTAGCTTTCCAAGTCTTCTTTCCCCATTGCAGACAATCCCACTTTTACTTCAGAGATGGGACCTGGGGATACTGCATACGGCTTTCGTGGCCTTTGTGTGGTCACGCATAGCTTTCAATAAATTGATGCTCCCCAAAAGTAGAGGGGGACTTCATTTTCCAGACATTCGAATTTATAATGTGGCTAGCCTCATGAGACATTCTTTGGACTCGCTACAGGGTTCCAATGACTACTCAAATACTGACCTAGAAGCGGATCTATTTAACCCATGGAATCTTAACACTCTATTACACACAAGCTACACGAGTCTCACATAGAATGTGAACACTCTATTATGGCAAACTACACCATAGGGGCCTGGAAAATAGCTTGCTGGGCCTACGGATTGTCGTTTAAAATCTCCAAGCACATAGACTTGTGGTAACGCCCAGAATTTAAGGAGGGGAGGGAAAACAAAATGTTTGAAATATGGCGGCACAAAGGGATCATGAAAGTTCACCATCTCTTTCATCCAGAATGCCCCAGATACAATTCCTTTAAAAAAAATGTGTGAGGAATTGGGTTTACCTTCGTCCCACTCCCTAACATTCGCACAAGTACGCAGCTTCCTTCCTAATTGATAGAGCCAAAGAAGTAATAATTAACCTAATAAATATCCTGCTTAAAAACTACAACTAGAAACACTCAATTTCAAAATTGTATTCCAAATTTAGAGAGGGTTGGGGGATGAAGAACAACTCTAGCTTATTTAAAAAATAGGCAGGAGAGCTCCAAGATCCAGAGTTACCCGAGGGAATAATTGAGAGTTGGTCTTCTGTGAGACAGGCCGGGTCAAATGAAAGATGGAGGGAAACCTACTTCAAGATAATCCATAGAGCTATATATGGGTTTGACAAACCACAGAACCCCAGTGGTCCAGCAAGGCTACAAGCTTGTCCCAGATGCTCCCATCCTAAATCGGACTTTCTACACGTATATGGCGTTACCCTAAGATCCAAAAGTGTTGGGTGGGGGTTCAAAAGCTGATACAGGATGTTGAGGGGCCGCTTTTGAAGTTGTCACCACAAGTGTTTATTTTTCACCAATTACCTGATCAGACGAGGAGGACCAAAATTCTATTGATCAGCAAAAGATGCCTCTTGAATGATTGGCTTCTGTCTAAACCCCCAGTATAAAGGACATAATACAACAATTCAAACTTCTCCTAAAAATGGAGAGAATAGAAATAGAGAGACGAGTGGAGTCCCAGGCCCCAAAACTTCTCAAAAAGTGGAGGGAATTTGTAGAGAAATATCTTGTTATTGTTTCTATAATAGGGGGTTAAGATGGTTGGAAGGTGGGGGGGGGGGGGTGTAATAGGTAGAAATATATGACCTTCTCATGTATGTTCTTTCTTTTAAATGCCAATAAAAAATAATTTTAAAAAATGGAGTAATTAGCCAGAGCCAGCATGGGTTTGTAACAGATTAATCTAATGTCCTTCTATGACAGAATCACCGACTGGGTTGATCAGGAAAATGCGGTGGATATAGTATATCCTGACTTCAGTAAAGCATTTGACAAAGTATCTCATACCATACTTATTGACAAAATGACCAAATCTGGGATTGACAAGGCAACTGTTAGGTGGATTCACAACTGGCTGAGTGATCGTACTCAAAGAGGGGTCATAAATGGCTGCACATCCAAGTGGAAGAATGTATCAAGTGGGGAACCACAAGGCTCTATCCTAGGCTTGAGAAGGTACAGGCTCATAACATGGAAGAATCTGTTTCAAAATGACCGCTAGATACAAAATGGAGCATTATAAGATGTGAATAGGCTTGTGTGTAGTAGAACAATTAATTCAAAGCAGAGATAAGCTTAGGGCAGAAGGTATGGTACAGTGTCTCATGATCTGTTTCTATTTTTCTGAGAAACCAAGTCTGGATGTCTGATGTGTAGCTGTTATCAGAAGAAGCTCATCCACGCCTCCAGGTTTGAACAAAGGAACTGACTGTATTAACAATATTATAAAATACATATAATATATATATTATAAAAGACATAGACAAACTGGTGCAAGTTCAGAGAAGAGTTACCAAGATGGTGAGCGGTCTGCAAATCATGTCCTATGAGGAATGGTTAAAGGATCTGGGAATGTTTAGCAGAAGAGAAGGCTGAGAGGAGACATAATAGCTGTCTACAAATATCTGAAGGGCTGTCACAGTGCAGAAGGATCAGCCCTATTCTCATCTGCACAAGGAAAGACTGGAAGCAATGGGATGAAACTGAAAGGGAGGAGACACAGATTAGATATTAGACAGTGAGGGGGATCAGTGAGTGGAACAGGTTACCACAGGAGGTGGGGAGTTCTCCTTCAATGGAAGTCTTCAAACAAAGTCTGGACAAATATTTGTCTGGGATGATTTAGTAAATCCTGCACTGAGCAGGGGGTTGGACCTGATGACCCTGGAGGCCCCTTCCAACTCTACCAT
This sequence comes from Eleutherodactylus coqui, assembly GCF_035609145.1. Classification (NCBI taxonomy): domain Eukaryota; kingdom Metazoa; phylum Chordata; class Amphibia; order Anura; family Eleutherodactylidae; genus Eleutherodactylus; species Eleutherodactylus coqui. The sequence continues at coordinate 564,024 of NC_089843.1, read as the reverse complement.
TCTATGATTCTATGTTCTTTCAGGTGTATAAACACGGGCTCCAGGGAGTACTCTTTCTACTCCTCACGTCATAAATCCTTCTCAAGAATAGATATGTTTTTAGTAGATTTCCATATACTCACTAGAACATGAAGGGTGTCAATTGGGGTGGCCTCATAGTCAGATCATGCCCTAGTATGTTTGACTGTACAGGTTGGACCCCAAGCCCCTATATATAGGAACGGGAGGAATAATACTTTCCTGATGAAGTTGCAAAAATTTCATGAGAAAGTCTGAGCCTGCACTAGAGGAATATTTTCTTCTAAATGACTCCTCCGAGACGAGTAGATAAGGTCATCAGGGAAATCGTGATCCAACAAAGCTTTATATACCAATAAACCCAAACTATCATGTCGGAACTAGTAAATGTAGAGAGTACATTGTGTAAGAATCCCTCAAACCTCTTACATAGAAAATTATTAGAAACGAGGTTAAAAGTAAGAAATATCCTCATGGATGAGCAGGAGAAAAATGTTAAAATCGCTGGGAGTCAAATATTATGTGGCTAATATTAAATATACAAATCTCATGGGCAATAGAGTGAAACCAGAACTAAAACGAACATCCGCTTTCTGATAGACCCAGATACTGGACATAAAGTAACTAACCCCATGGAGATCGCTGACATCTTTAGGAAGTATTATGAGACTCAAACTGTTGCACACCCTACTAGAGAGAGAATTTATGGATTTCTTTCTGCAGTGGGGCTTCCAAAACTCAAAAAGCCACATCTATAGAAACTGGACTCCCCTGTATCAATACAAGAAATTCAAAAAGTAATAAAAGATTCCAAGAAAGATAAAGTTCCCGGACGAGACAGGTTACCAGAATGAGTATTCTAAAATATTTCAACCCCAATTGATCCACCATCTGAGAGATATGTTTAATCTAGCAATGAAAAGGGGCTCCATCGCCACTGAGATGCTTCAAGCGCCTATAGGGGCATTACCAAAGCCAGGTAATTTTCCTAAAATGATTTCCTCCCCCTCCAATTTCAGACCCATCTCACTGATGAGTAGTCAATACACAGTTAAAAAAACTCTGCGCTGCCAGAGATGGTGAGAATAAAAAGATTCTTTGTCTCTATTTTTTAAAAGAAGATGGTAAACAAACACTTACTTTCTAGGAGGGGGGTATGTGATGCAGAATCCCCCTCCTTGTAGTGAAGACTCCAAATGATTAAACCAATCTTCATACGACCAATATATAAGAAAGATTCTTCACAGTAACTGGACTTGAGAAAGGTACCGTGGAGGTACTGAAACGCGTTGTCCGCTCTACACGTGTGTGTGGCACACGTACGGCATTTGTGTTGGTCTGCTCTACACGTGTGTGTTTTGAGAAGGATTAATAAACCTGTGAAGAATCTTTCTTATATATTGGTCGTATGAAGATTGGTTTAATCATTTGGAGTCTTCACTACAAGGAGGGGGATTCTGCATCACATACCCCCCTCCTAGAAAGTAAGTGTCTGTTTACCATCTTCTTTTAAAAAATAGAGACAAAGAATCTTTTTATTCTCACCATCTCTGGCAGCGCAGAGTTTTTTTTAACTGTGTATTGTTTTCTTGTTTTTGGGGGCTCTCTACTGGGAACCCCCTTTTCACCCTGCAGCTCTCCCTATGTTTAGGGGATTTGAGATCGGTGACTTCAGTAAGGAACAACAGGACCTTGTGGCGCACATTCCATTTGTTTTTTTAGTTGACTGATGAGTAGTGACACCAAATTTTATGCAAAAATCATGGCGTTGCGTCTCCTGCATATCATACCGAATTTAATTCATAGTGACCTGGCAGGATTTGTAAAGGAAAGACAAGCATCAGATGCGACTAGGTCACTTGATTTGATGAGCGAGGTGGAGGGCTGGTGGACGTCTTCTCTGCTCCTCACATTGGATGCAGAGAAGGTATTCAACAGAATCCATTGGGAATACGCTTTTTGCAGTTCTCAAGAAACTGGATTTTGAGGGAGCAATTTTAAGAGCCATTCGAGCACCATATAAAACACCATCAGCCAGAGGACTGATTCATGGGGTTATATCCAGCTCTTTCAACATAACAAATGGTAGACGCCAAGGCTGCCCTTTGTCTCTGAATTCGGTTATATTAGCAATGGTACCATTTGCAGAGACTACAAGAATGGATGGGAACACCATGGGAATTCCACTCACTTTTAGACAGCACAAGATTGGACTCTTTGCGGATTATGTAGTTTTAACCCTTTCTAATCCACTGTCTGACCTCTGAAGACATTATGATTTAAGGCTGTACCGCTCCAAAGTGGGAAGACGTCCGTCGGGGTTCTCTTACTGTATATTGCGAACCTCTCTGGTGTCGGAGCCTATCCAACGTGTCGCCTCATGCAGTACTGGCTTTAGCCAGCAGATAGCGCCATTGTATAACGGCAGAAAAAGAGTAAGCCCCCTAGGAAAACCAGGATACAAATTGGATTGGAAAGGGTTAATGCTGTCTTCTCCCTTGGAGTCGCTGAGAGCGGCATTTGACCTGATCACTTTGTTCAGGGAAGTATCATACTATAAAGTTAACCCGACTTATGTCTCAAATACAGTGTTTCCACGAAAATAAGACCCTATCTTATGTTAATTTTTGCCCCAAAAGAGGCACATAGTCTTATTTTCAGGGAATGTCTTTTACTAACCTAGCAGGCAGCGTCCAGGTCCCTCCCGTTTCCCTGCAGTTGTCAGTGCTGACAGAACATCGCTTGCTGGTAACAGCATTTTCAAACCCCACCTTCAGCAAGAAATTGCCTTGATTGGTTCATCGAGTGCTGGCTTTAATTGGCTGAACCGCAGTGCTCAAAAACCAATCACAGCCATTCATTAATAAACGCGAGTAGCAATATTTCCTCTCTAGTTGAGGAAATGCAAGTATTTATATATAACTATTCCAGTATTCCAGGGTAGAATGTTCATGGCTGGGCAAAATAGTCCTATATAAGATGTTGATACTCCCACAGATTCTCTACAAACTGCGTCCAATTCCAGTTCAGTGCCCCGTGAGACTGTTCAAAAAGCTACAAGACCAGATGTTCTCTTTTATATAGGGAAACAAGAGACTGAGGGTTGAATCATCCATCAGGTATAGTCTCAGAAGGACAGGGGGAATCGGAGTCCCAAAAATGGAAGCCTACTATAAAGCAAACCTTGTGAAGCAACTAAGATCAGCATGTGTGGAAAATGAAGGAATCGGGTGGCCCAGATAGAAGAACATTTTGTAGGAGGGAAATCATTATGCAACCTCTTACTGACGATGCTTGTAGAACCTAAACTTTCAGTCCCTGCTTACCCCACTATCCAAGCCAGTAAAAATCTCGAGGGACCACTCCTCCAGAAAGATGGTACTCCTACCTATAGAGATAATTTGTCCATATGGAGCTGAAAGGTCAGAGGGGTGCAACTCTTAAAAGATGTCTCTTTGAAAGTTTGCAGTCATAATTCGGCCTACCAAACAGTGAGTTTTATAGATATTTGCAGATCCAAAATATATGGTTGGCCTCCCTATTAGAAAATCTATCTTTACCAGTATATCTGTAAACATTTCTATATAGCCCTCCCCTATTTCACTTAGCCTAAAATTCATATCCAATTTTGTTTTGTGGAGAAAGATGAGTAGATAACCGACCCAAAAAGTTCATATTTTAAATTGGGAAAGAGAGCTGGGAAATCTCTCACCTACTCACACAGATAGGCCCACAAAGCCTCAATGTATGCAAACCTAGTTGAAGTCCACTGCAAGGTAGGATCGCCCTGGTACCTGTCTGCGATTAGGCTAGCGGACCTCTTCTCTGACAGTTCAGATGGTTGTTGGAGAGGCTGTGACCAGAGAGGTCCCCTCCTCCATGTCTTTTGGGGATGTCCAAATATACAACTTTGGTGTGCAATATTTAGATTATTAGAGAAGCTCACAAATAACCCCAAATACCCTCTTCCCCAGAGTCGGTGGTCCTATTGTAGGAATAGGAAGTATACCAGCCAAGAGGAACAGATTACCGTCACACGTCCTCCGGTCAGTTAAACTAATTAGAGTCAGAAACTGGAAGAAACAACAGGCCCTACGGCCACGGAGGTATCTCATATGATCTCGGATCATTGCCTATTGGAAGCCATTTATGCTTACAGGAATGATAAAATGAACCGTTTCCTCGAGATAGACTACAAGCACCTTGAGATACAATAAGGAGAGGCGGGGCTACGGGTACTAGGAGGGATTTAATTTTGGATGGCCAGCTAACATAAATTGAACATAGAATTACTTTACCTATTCTGTTCTTGTTTGTGTAAGTTTGTGAAAAAATGGAATAAATGAAGCTAAAAGAATAACACAAAATATGCAGATTGTAATGTGTATAACAAAGAAACGAACACATCGAATGTTCGGTATGAAAAAGGCTTCGTTATATCAAGAAAAGATGTCCTGAAGAAAAAACACTAGCTTAACTTCAAGTCTTCTAAGGAAAAGAAGTTCAATAACATTTAAAAAAATATATATATAAAAAAAAAACTTTTCCTCTTTTTCAGGCAAAAAATCAATAAAATGTGATTGGTCTTCATAAAGGTCCAAACTATTGAAATCTATAATAATTTATCCAACACAGCGAATGTCGTAAGAATTCAATTACTTCTTGCCAGGACTGCATTTTTTGGGCACCCAATCAACTTTTTTTTTTTTCATGTGGGAGGTCACTTGCGATAGAGCTCCCGCATGCGTGATCCACGTTAAAATGGAGCATGCCGCGCTTTTTTCCCTACGCTTGAAATCCGCAAATCACTTAAAATACCATCTGCGGCTATTTAATAAAGGTCAATGCATTCCTATGGGATGCGGATTTGCGTCTTTTCTCCTAAGCCGGATTTGCTAAATATAATTTCCCCGTGGACACGAGCCCTCCATCACATAGATCCATACTTGCTTTATCTGACAGATTGGAAGTGGGGTGTCTTCTCAGGTTAAGACCGACCCAGAAAGACAGTGGGATTCAAATTTGCCATTGACGCCTGGACCTCTTCCTGGTAGCGCCTGCTTCATTGTTGCGAGATGCACAAATCTCACATGAATATACACATGAGCAATTTTTCCCCCCATCACATTGCGGCACGTCCTATCTTTGGGTGTGCCCTCATGTAGCATCGCCGATTGTTTTCAGTGGGGCGGGAAAAGCATAGCCCCATGAGCTAGGTGCAGGCAAGTGAGATGCCAGGTTTCCCATTGAAAACAATGTGATGGCTACTTCCCCGAAGTGATGCAAGGCGGTTAGAACACAGAAAGGCCTCGTATCCGTATAGCATGTTGGGGAGCATGATAGCGCACTTGTGAGATTAGCCTTCCACCTATCCTCTAGCTGGTTGTGCTGGATGCACAGAGCTTTCTGCCGCACATAAGACGCCATTTAATGTGCTTTTCAGGGATCCGATTTACCTTTTTGGACGTTTCTTTGTCTCCCAGAAAGACATAAAATAATCCAATACAGAAAAATTCTAGACTGGCGTCACTCATGGTCTCCATCACGACCAACGCCAGGAGGCGCCTCTCTGCCGGATTGTATGTTCAGCACTTCCTGACCCCAGCGTTTCTTGTATCTGATGGTGCAGTACTGAGCGGGGTGAGGATGCCAGAAGGAAGGAGGACCAGATCACTTCTCTAGCAGTCCTCCCCTTCTGAGACCGACCTCTTCTGTGGGACGCGAACAACATCGGATAACGGTGATCTTGTAAAGGTAAAAAGTTTAAAAAGTTGGCTTCACCCTCCCTTATGGATCGTATCCATGAGGGAAGACGAAATTACATACCTAAGGTCCCCAGATTAATCCCACAATGGGATTTTTATACGCGGACCGTTCCCAGCTGCAGCGCATGTGTCTGTCAGCAAAATGGTGGACGCATGCGCAAAAGTCAAGAATTGTCTGGTAAATTTAAAATCTCCCTGCTCCTGGCTACCAAAGGTAATTGAGAGCCTGGAGATGTCACGGGGGGAAGCAGCATGCAGTTCGTGGTCACGTGGTCGCCGTTATCCAATGGCTAATGGTGTTCATGTAAAACTTAAAGAAGAAGTTGAGGTTTCATTTCCCCTCTCTGATGCAATCAGGGAGAAGAGATGAATAGAGATGAGCGAACGTATTCGCCCGAGCTTGATGCTTGATGCGAGTATTAGGGTACTCGAGATGCTCGTTACTCAAGACGAACACCACGAGGTACTCGAGTCAATTGCATTTCCTTCCACGCATGTTTAGCGCCATTTTCTAGCCAATAGACATGCGGGGAAGGCATTACCACTTCCTCCTGTGATGTGCCAGCCCTATCCCACCCCCCAGCAGTGAGTGGCTGGCGAGATCAGGTGACCGCCAAGTACTTAAGCTGCTCCCGGCCGTGGCTCGCCTCAGACACGCTGACAGAGGTTAGAGAAAGAGCTGATGCTGATATAGGGAAAGTGTTAGCGTAGGTCCTGTCTTCATGAACCCCAACAGTCCTTCTTAGGGCTACATCTGACCATGTGCATTACTGTTGTGGCTGGCTGGGAGTAGTAGTGCATCAATTTTTTTTTTTCATCTCGGGCTGTGCAGGCCATTACACCTATAGCGTTCTCAGTCTGTAGTCTATTATACAGAGTATAGGGAAAGTGCTGCTGCTGATATGGGGAAAGTGTTAGAGTAGGATCCTGTCTTCAAGAACCCCAACAGTCCTTCTTAGGGCTACATCTGACCGTGTGCATTATAGTTGTGGCTGGCTGGGAGTTGTAGTGCATCAATTTTTTGTATTACGCATCTAGGCCTGTTCCCAGCCTGTCAGTAATAGCGTTCTCAGGCTGCAGTGCCGTGCAACCAGCTCTCACCATGAAACTGCACTCTTACATCTCCTAGCCTACTGCAAACTACTTCGTTTATACCGTTCTCAGTCTGCAGTGCATTAGACAGCGGTCTCACCGCTAAACAGTACTGTAATATTACCGGGGCCACTGCAAAGTATTTCAGCTCTGCTGCTGTGCAGAGCGTCCCACAATACCCTTTCCTTGGTGGGGTTGAGATCGCCGCAGTTACCAGCACTATCCACTGGCTTTACAGTCTTCTCCCACTCCATACAGCCTCTATTATCTACAAGTCTCTGCGAGCGGTAAATTACCCCTAGGTATCAGCGCAAGACAGCGGTCACAGCATAGAACCTCCGCTATCCACAAGTCTCTGTGTGCGGTGAATTAGCCACAGTTGTCAGTGTTGTACATTGGGGTAATTTATTTGGGCCCTGCTCTATTCTTAATCCGCCATGATGAGGAGTAGGGGTAAGGGTCGAGGACGCGGATGCTGACACGGAGTTCCAAGTGAGGGTGTGGGCACAGGCTGAGTTCCTGGTCCAGGTGAATCACAGCCGGCTGCTGCGGGATTAGGAGAGAGGCAAGTTTCTGGGGTCCCCAGCTTCATCTCACAATTTATGGGTCCGCGTGGTAGACCTTTATTACAAACAGAGCAGTGTGAGCAGGTCCTGTCGTGGATGGCAGAAAATGCGTCCAGCAATGTATCGACCACCCAGTCTTCTACGCAGTCCACTACTCCCGGCCTAGGGACTGCACCTCTGAATCCTTTGGCTGCTCCTCCTTCCTCCCAGCCTCCTTACTCCATGAAAATGACATATTCTGAGCAAGCAGACTCCCAGGAACTGTTCTCGGGTCCCTGCCCACTCGTCTCTAAAGATTCAGGTGCCGACGGGGGAGAGCGGGGAGCGGCAGGGAGGAACAGGGGGGGGATCTCTCTCACTCTCTTCCCCCCGCTCCTCCCTGCTCACTCCTGAAACTCACCGCTCTCCCCCGCCGGCACCCAAATCTTTAGAGAGGAGCGGGCAGGTACTCGCATAAGGCACTACTCGCTTGAGTAGTTTGCCTTTGCGAGTACGCTCGCTCATCTCTACTGGTAACCCAAAAGAGGGATATGATGATCAGAGCCAATAGATGCTATTAATCCCGGTCAGCACCAATACACTCTACCCTGGGTGGATAGCGGGGTGAGGGGGGAGAGGTCCCTTAGAGTTTGTAGGCTTAGTAGGTGATGCAGTAACCAGGTTAAGGCATTAATGCTATTAATACCTGTCACTAACACTAATACAGTCTGGGATGGATACAGGGCAGGAAAACCACTTAAGGTTTGTAGGCTTAATGGGTGGTGCAGTAACCAGGTTAGAGTAGCTGCTGTGCTGAAAATATTATCTGACAGCAGATTCAGTTCCTATGCCAACCTATAGTTAGCCTAAGTTAGAGGAAGCATTCTGAAGTCTATTTGCATAGTAGGTTGGTGAGCTAGATTGCCCTACTCAGGAATTTCCCTAGAATTGAGATAAAATAAAAAAGAGAGACCCATGGTCTTGATGGTAGACCAGGGTATATGGAAATGTCAGGGCTAAGCCCAGGATATATAGTGTGCTTGTGACCTCACCTGGGGTGGTATCAGTAGATTACCTATCCAAACAGCTGCCACAAAGGATATGTAAACACTTAGTTCTGTGATACTGACTTTCCTAAAATAGTATAACTGCTCATTAGGTGTCAATTCGGGTCCTCAAATCTGAAAGATGGACTGGCCTACTGCTCCAGTAGCAAAGCATGATGAAAATGAAACTCGGTGTCAATGCAGATCACCAGGAGAAGTGTCCGTAACCAGCAATAAGTTTAGGTGGGCATTGGTAGGTTGCCACAGCAACCTCCAATCGTATTACTAGAATGATGGTCACTCCCTTCCTGATGATGCGTCGAGGAGGGGCGGGCCCATACTTCACGCTGGCCAGTAAGCCCTCCTAGTGAGCAGGATGATGTGGAACGCTCATCGTCATCACGTGGGGACATAATGATGTCATGATAGGGCAAAATCCCCCAGCATCATCTTTGAGACTGGCATAATGTCAAGTTGGTAAAAGCTAATTAAAAGATAGTGACCAGGATTAATGCCATACAGGGAGGTGATTAATAATCATTCTACTTGTACTTGTAAGGGAATGAAGTAACGATACTAAATAATAGTTTCTGATGGAGTAATGCAAATAGACCATGACCTCCATTCTCCATCATTAGTATTAAACTTATTGCGGATCCAGTAGAAGCATCTTTCAAGCCTTGCTAAAGGAGAAGTGGTAAAGTTAATCATGTGAAAAGCACCCTGATGTGATTAAGGGCAAAGAATTCAATATTGGCATTGCCAGCATACAGATGAGAGTATTATTGGAAACTTTAATTATCCGGATATAATATGGAAAGACGATACCAGCAAACTCACAAGGGTGATAAGTTCTTGATAACAATTAAAGAAAACTACTTTACCCAACTTGTGCAGAAGCCAACTAGAGGGAGGGCCACTCTGGACTTTTTATTAACTAACAAATCTGACAGAATCACGGGGGTGCAGGTTGAGGGGCACTTGGGAAATAGTGACCACAATATAATTAATTTCCAGCTGTCATTCAATAAGAAGCCTTATTAGGGAGTGACAAAAAAAGTAAACTTTAGAAAAGCAAAATTTGATCAGCTCAGAACTACTATTGATAACTTTAATTGGGACAACATCCCCAAAAATATCAGTACAGAGGGCAAATGGGAGAAGTTTTAAAAAATCCTAATTACCGTATGTGAGCAGTTCATACCCTTTAAAAATAAAAGAACTACAAGTAGAAGGAAACCAATGTGGCTTGATAAGATTGTAAGGGGGGTAATAAATAGAGATGAGCGAGCACCAAAATGCTCGGGTGCTTGTTACTCGGGACGAATTTATCGCGATGCTCGAGGGTTCGTTTCGAGTAACGAACCCCATTGAAGTCAATGGGCGAACCGAGCATTTTTGTATTTCGCCGATGCTCGCTAAGGTTTTCATGTGTGAAAATCTAGGCAATTCAAGAAAGTGATGGGAATGACACAGCAACGGATAGGGCAGGCGAGGGGCTACATGTTGGGCTGCATCTCAAGTTCACAGGTCCCACTATTAAGCCACAATACCGGCAAGAGTGGGGCCCCCCCCCTCCCAACAACTTTTACTTCTGAAAAGCCCTCATTAGCATGGCATACCTTAGCTAAGCACCACACTACCTCCAACAAAGCACAATCACTCCCTGCATGACACTCCGCTGCCACTTCTCCTGGGTTACATGCTGCCCAACCCCCCCCCCCTGCACGACCCAGTGTCCACAGCGCACACCAAACTGTCCCTGCGCAGCCTTCAGCTGCCCTCATGCCACACCACCCTCATGTCTATTTAGAAGTGCGTCTGCCATGAGGAGGAACCGCAGGCACACACTGCAGAGGGTTGGCACGGCTAGGCAGCGACCCTCTTTAAAAGTGGTGGGGCGATAGCCCACAATGCTGTACAGAAGCAATGAGAAATCCAATTCTGTGCCACCTCCATCAGGAGCTGCACACGTGGGCATAGCAATGGGGAACCTATGTGCCACACACTATTCATTCTGTCAAGGTGTCTGTACGCCCCAGTCAGACTGGTAATATGTACCTTAACAGTAACCGCGTTGGTGGTAATGTGGTGGTGACTGCGGACCTAGTAGCACGGTTGTATTTTGTTGATTTTCGGAATGTGGCCAGGATTAAGTGGGCCGTGGCGGGGGATGGTGGGGGGGCTCTCTTGTTGTGTCGGTAAAGGTGAAATTCTTGGACTGCCACCAGACGAACCAATGCAAAGGCATTTGCCAAGAATGTTTTCATTGTTGGAGGAGGAGGGGGATGTTTTTGAGGCACTACGTGTCCTCTCCACGTGTCCGTGGTTATATGCACCTTAACAGTAACCGCGTTGGTGGGAAATGGCCTCGCCGCCATCATGTCTTTGGGAAGCCTCTGTTTCCACACCCCAGAGACATACCATTAGCAGCGGTATAGGCAGAGCCCAGAATTCGTAACATTTCAGCCGTAGCATTAGGACAGGCCCCACTAACATATCACTAGCAGCATTATAGGGGGAGCACAGTATTAGTTCCATTTCAGTAATAGTAGCACTCAAGACAGGCCCCAGTAACAATTCCGAAGCAGCAGTATAGGAGGAGCATAGTCTAAGTTCCATTTAAGTAATAGTAGCAGCCTACACAGGCCCCAGGAACAATTCCGAAGCAGCAGTATAGCGGGAACGCAGTTTTAGTTCCATTTCAGTAGCTGCAGTATAGCCAAGGCCCAAGTTACATTTATGTAGCTAAAGTGTAGGCCAACCCCACACACACTTCTGTACCATGAGTGCAGGCGAAGAACATAGAAATTGCTATGATTACACTGTAGGTGAGGGCCCAAAAAAATTGGTGTACCAACAGTACTAATGTACCTCAGTAAAAATTGGCCATGCCCAACCAAGATGGCAGGTGAAACCCATTAATCGCTTTGGTTAATGTGGCTTAAGTGGTAACTAGGCCTGGAGGCAGCCCAGTTTAACGAAAAATTGGTTCAAGTTAAAGTTCCAACGCTTTTAAGAGCATTGAAACGTATACAAAATTTTTAGAAAAATTATATGAGTGAGCCTTGTGGCCCTAAGAAAAATTGCCCGTTCAGCGTGATTACGTGAGGTTTCAGGAGGAGGAGCAGGAGGAGGAGGAGGAATATTAGACACAGATTGATGAAGCAGAAATGTCCCCGTTTTGGATGGTGATAGAGAACGATGCTTCCATCCGCGGGTGCAGCCTACGTATTGTTTAGGTATCGCTGCTGTCCGCTGGTGGAGAAGAGAAGTCTGGGGAAATCCAGGCTTTGTTCATCTTGATGAGTGTTAGCCTGTCGGCACTGTCGGTTGACAGGTGGGTACGCTTATTTGTGATGATTCCCCCCGCCGCACTAAACACCCTCTCCGACAAGACGCTAGCCGCAGGACAAGCAAGCACCTCCAGGGCATACAGCGCTAGTTCAGGCCACGTGTCCAGCTTCAACACCCAGTAGTTGTAGGTGGCAGAGGCGTCACGGAGGACGGTCGTGCGATCGGCTACGTACTCCCTCACCATCCTTTTACAGTGCTCCCGCCGACTCAGCCTTGACTGGGGAGCGGTGACACAGTCTTGCTGGGGAGCCATAAAGCTGTCCAGGCCCTTAAAGACTGTTGCACTGCCTGGGCTGTACATGCTGCTCGATCTCCGCACCTCCCCTGCTACCTGGCGCTCGGAACTGCGCCTTCTGCCACTAGCGCTGTCGGATGGGAATTTTACCATCAGCTTGTCCGCCAGGGTCCTGTGGTATAGCAACACTCTCGAACCCCTTTCCTCTTCGGGAATGAGAGTGGGAAGGTTCTCCTTATAGCGTGGGTCGAGCAGTGTGTACAGTATCTCACAAAAAGGTTCGTGGCAGCATCCAGGGCGTAATGCAAAAATAAATAATTTATTCCTCCAAGAACATGCTACGTTTCGACCCTCATGGGGTCTTTCTCAAGCATCTTGAGAAAGACCCCATGAGGGTCGAAACGTAGCATGTTCTTGGAGGAATAAATTATTTATTTTTGCATTACGCCCTGGATGCTGCCACAAACCTTTTTGTGAGATACTGTGATATATTTTGGGGGGTTTTCTGAGGCTCTGACCCCCACATTGCTGGCGTGCACCCGTTGGACTTATTAGTCCCCTTTTCGGTTTGGTTTGAAGAACCCTGAGGTGTGCTGCGAGTTAAACCCGTGTGGATTGCGAGCAGTGTGTACACCCAGTAATCCGTAGTGGCCAGAATGCGTGTAACGCGAGGGTTACGAGAAAGGCATCCTAACATGAAGTCAGCCATGTGTGCCAGGGTACCTGTACACAACACATGGCTGTCCACACTAGGAAGATCACTTTCAGGATCCTCCTCCTCCTCCTCAGGCCATACACGCTGAAATGATGACAGGCAAGCAGCATGGGTACCGTCAGCAGTGGGCCAAGCTGTCTCTTCCCCCTCCTCCTCATCCTCCTCATGCTCCTCCTCCTCCTCCTGAACGCGCTGAGATATAGACAGGAGGGTGCTCTGACTATCCAGCGACACACTGTCTTCCCCCGGCTCTGTTTCCGAGCGCAAAGCGGCTGCCTTTATGGTTTGCAGGGAACTTCTCAAGCTGCATAGCAGAGGAATGGTGACGCTAATGATTGCAGCATCGCCGCTCACCACCTGGGTAGACTGCTCAAAGTTTCGAAGGACCTGGCAGATGTCTGCCAACCAGGCCCACTCTTCTGAAAAGAATTGAGGAGGCTGACTCCCACTGCGCCGCCCATGTTGGAGTTGGTATTCCACTATAGCTCTACGCTGCTCATAGAGCCTAGCCAACATGTGGAGCGTAGAGTTCCACCGTGTGGGCACGTCGCACAGCAGTCGGTGCACTGGCAGATTAAACCGATGTTGCAGGGTGCGCAGGGTGGCAGCGTCCGTGTGGGACTTGCGGAAATGTGCGCAGAGCCGGCGCACCTTTACGAGCAGGTCTGACAAGCGTGGGTAGCTTTTCAGAAAGCGCTGAACCACCAAATTAAAGACGTGGGCCAGGCATGGCACGTGCGTGAGGCTGCCGAGCTGCAGAGCCGCCACCAGGTTACGGCCGTTGTCACACACGACCATGCCCAGTTGGAGGCTCAGCGGCGCAAGCCAACGGTCGGTCTGCTCTGTCAGACCCTGCAGCAGTTCGTGGGCCATGTGCCTCCTATCTCCTAAGCTGAGTAGTTTCAGCACGGCCTGCTGACGCTTGCCCACCGCTGTGCTGCCACGCCGCGCGACACCGACTGCTGGCGACGTCCTGCTGCTGCTGACACATCTAGATTGCGAGACAGAGGTTGAGGAGGAGGAGGAGGAGGAGGGTGCTTTAGTGGAGGAAGCATACACCGCCGAACATACCACCACCGAGCTGGGGCCCGCAATTCTGGGGGTGGGTAGGATGTATGCGGTCCCAGGCTCTGACTCTGTCCCAGCCTCCACTAAATTCACCCAATGTGCCGTCAGGGAGATGTAGTGGCCCTGCCCGCCTGTGCTTGTCCACGTGTCCGTAGTTAAGTGGATCTTGCCACTAACCGCATTGGTGAGGGCGCGTACAATGTTGCGGGAGACGTGGTCATGCAGGGCTGGGACGGCACATCGGGAAAAGTAGTGGCGACTGGGAACTGAGTAGCGCGGGGCCGCCGCCGCCATCATAGCTTTGAAAGCCTCCGTTTCCACAACCCTATACGGCAGCATCTCAAGGCTGATAAATTTGGCTATGTGGACGGTTAACGATTGAGCGTGCGGGTGCGTGGCGGCGTACTTGCGCTTGCGCTCCAACACTTGCGCTAGCGACGGCTGGACTGTGCGGTGCGAGACATTGGTGGATGGGGCCGAGGACAGCGGAGGTGAGGGTGTGGGTGCAGGCCAGGAGACGGTAGTGCCTGTGTCCTGAGAGGGGGGTTGGATCTCAGTGGCAGGTTGGGGCACAGGGGGAGAGACAGCGGTGCAAACCGGAGGCGGTGAACGGCCTTCGTCCCACCTTGTGGGGTGCTTGGCCATCATATGTCTGCGCATGCTGGTGGTGGAGAGGCTGTTGGTGGTGGCTCCCCGGCTGATCTTGGCGCGACAAAGGTTGCACACCACTGTTCGTCGGTCGTCAGGCGTCTCTGTGAAAAACTGCCAGACCTTAGAGCACCTCGGCCTCTGCAGGGTGGCATGGCGCGAGGGTGCGCTTTGGGAAACAGTTGGTGGATTATTCGGTCTGGCCCTGCCTCCACCCCTGGCCACCGCACTGCCTCTTGCAACCTGCCCTGCTGCTGCCCTTGCCTGCCCCTCTGAAGACCTGTCCTGAGTAGGCGTTGCACACCAGGTGGGGTCAGTCACCTCATCGTCCTGCTGCTCTTCCTCCGAATCCTCTGTGCGCTCCTCCCTCAGACTTACTGCCCTTACTACTACCTGAGTGATAGACAACTGTGTCTCATCGTCAGCGTCCTCCTCACCCACTGAAAGGTCTTGAGACAGTTGCCGGAAGTCCCCAGCCTCATCCCCCGGACCCCGGGAACTTTCCAATGGTTGTGCATCAGTGACGATAAACTCCTCTGGTGGGAGAGGAACCACTGCTGCCCAATCTGAGCAGGGGCCCGAGAACAGTTCCTGGGAGTCTTCCCGCTCCTGAGCATGTGTAATTGTAGTGGAGTGAGGAGGCTGGGAGGAAGGAGGAGCAGCAGACAGAGGATTCGGATTTGCAGCACTGGACGGCACAGAACTCTGGGTGGATGATAGCTTGCTTGAAGCACTTTCTGCCATCCACGACAGGACCTGCTCACACTGCTCATTTTCTAATAAAGGTCTCCTGCGTGGACCCATTAATTGGGCGATGAATGTGGGGACGCCAGAAACGTGCCTCTCTCCTAATCGCGCAGCAGTCGGCTGCGACACACCTGGATCAGGAGCTCGGCCTGTGCCCACACCCTCACTTGGGCCTACGCGTCCTCGGCCGCGTCCACGTCCTCTAGGCCTACCCCTACCCCTCAGCATGCTGTATTACCAGTGATTTCCAAGCCAGGAAAGAAATTGGCGCAAGCCTGCAGCCAAAATAGAATTTTTTCCCTTGTTTTTCAAAGGACAAGCCACACTGCGTGTATTCAATGAATACTACTAAGTTTAATAACTGTGTTGTGGCCCTGCAAATGTGTCAGAGAACTGCAGTGATGCAAAGTTATTCGCTACAGCAGATCAGGGATTTCCCATGCAGGAAAAAAATTGGCGCAAGCCTGCAGTAAAACGTAGCTGGCTGCGTCTGATTTTTTTTAACGTTCTGCACGCAGCACACACGTACCCAGAGCCCTGAGGACTGTCAGAGGCAGGCGAAATAGAATTTTTTCCCTTGTTTTTCAAAGGAAAAGCCACACTGCGTGTATTCAATGAATAATGTATGTCTTCTGGCCCTGCCTACACAATTCTATCCCTGTAGTATTAATGCCGGGTGCAATGGTCTGCACAGCCGGTTTTGAGAAAAAAAAAAAAAAATGCAACACTGCTAACAGCAGCCTGGACAGTACTGCACACGGATAGATGTGGCCCTAGAAAGGACCGTTGGGGTTCTTGAAGCCTACACTCACTGCTAACACTTTCCCTGCCTAACCACCACTTCTGTCCCTATTGCAGGGCGCAATGCTCTGCAGATCCAATTTTGAAAAAAAAAAAAAATACAGTGCTAACACAGTACTGCACACTATTAGATGTGGCCCTGAGAAGGACCGTTGGGGTTCTTGAAGCCTACACTAACTCCTAACGCTCTCCCTACAGCAGCTCCAGCACGATAGCACTTTCCCTCAGCTAACTCACAAGGCATCTGAGCCGAGCCGCGGAAGGGGCCGATTTTTATACTCGGGTGACATCAGATCTCCCCAGCCACTCACAGCAGGGGGGTGGTATAGGGCTTGAATGTCACAGGGGGAAGTTGTAATGCCTCCCCTGTCTTTCAATTGGCCAGAAAAGCGCGCTAACGTCTCAGAGAGGAAACTGAAAGTAACCAGAACATCGCGTGGTGCTCGTTACGAGTACCGAGCATCCCGAACACGCTAATATTCGCCCGAGTATCAAGCTCGGACGAGTACGTTCGCTCATCTCTAGTAATAAACAAAAGAAAAAGAAAGTATTTAAATTACTAAAACAAGAAGGCAGCGAAAAAGCGCTAAAATCATACATGGAAAAAACAAATACGCAAAGAAAAGATTAAAATTGCTAAGGAGGAGGCAGAAAGACTGATCGCCAAAGAGAGCAAAAATAACCCCAAACTATTACTGAATTATTTAAACAGTAACAGGATTTGAACTGAAAGTACTAGTCCTTTAACAAAAAAAGCAGGAGAAACCATAGAAGATGATGGGGAAAGGCAAATCTATTAAATAGTTTTTTTCTCAAGTGTATTCACAAAGGAAAAAGAAATGTCACACGAGATGCAGGAGAATAAAATGAACCCCCACTAAATATCATCTCAGGAGGACGTGCAGAGCCAGTTAAAGAAGAAGAAAATTGATAAATCGCCAGGCCAAGATGGAATATACCCAAGGGTTTTAAGGGAACTGAGTGATGTGATTGCTAGACCGTTATTTCTTATATTTATGGACTCTATTGAGACCGGGGTGGTACCACTGGATTGGCGCATTGCCAATGTGGTTCCAATATACAAAGAGGGGTCTAATAGAGAGCCTGGTAACTACAGGCCAGTAAGTCTAACTTCAATAATTGGAAAGATATTTGAGGGGTTTCTGAGAGACGCCATCCTAGAATACCTCAAGGAGAACAACGGTATAACTCCTCACTAGCGCGGGTTCATGAGGGGTCGATCATGTCAGACCAATCTGATCAGCTTCTACGATGAAGTAAGCTCTAGGCTGGACCTGGGAGAGTCTATTGATCTCGTATATCTGGATTTCTCTAAAGCATTTGACACCGTGCCGCATAATAGGCTGATATATAAAATGAGACAGCTTGGATTGGGTGAAAACATGTGTATCTGGGTAAGGAACTGGCTCAGAGATAGAAAGCAAGGGGGGTAATAAACGGTTCATATTCCTATTGGGCCCCGTTACTAGCGGGGTGCCAGAGAGTTCAGTATTAGGCCCCATTCTGTTCAATATATTCATCAACGACCTGATAGAGGGGCTGCACAGCAAAATATTAATATTTGTAGATGACACAAAATTATACAAGATAATAAATACAAATGAGGACAATGTGCGGCTACAAATGGACCTGGATAAGCTGGGGGCTTGGGGGGGGGGGGGAAATGGCAAATAAAGTGCAACATTAATAGATGCAAGGTTCTGCACATGGGCAGGAGAAACGGATGTCACCCATATACAATAAATGGGGTACTGCTAGGGAAAAGTGATATGGAAAAAGACCTAGGGGTACTAGTAAATTAACTAAAATTAAGTAGAATTAACTGGAGCAACCAATGCCAATCAGCAGCTGCAAAAGCTAATAGAGTCTTGGGGTGCATTAAAAGAGGTATAGGGGCAAGGGGACAGTACATGGATATTTCCTTTCCATGATCTCTTTATTTCCAATTCTGCTACGGTAACACGAGTGCATCCTCTACGTCTAGAAGAAAGCAGGTTTCATCACCAACACAGAAGGGGGTTCTTTACTGTAAGAGCAGTGAGACTGTGGAACTCTCTGCCTGAGGACGTGGTT
Organism: Eleutherodactylus coqui; assembly: GCF_035609145.1. NCBI lineage: Eukaryota > Metazoa > Chordata > Amphibia > Anura > Eleutherodactylidae > Eleutherodactylus > Eleutherodactylus coqui. The sequence goes on along the minus strand of NC_089843.1, from coordinate 545,893 downwards.
ATGGCAGGATCCATAGAGGAGTTTAAGAGGGACTAGAGTGAAATGATATTAAAGGTTGTGATTAGAGATGAGCGAACAGACTCGTCCGAGCTTGATGCTCGCTTGAGTATTAGGGTACTCGAGATGCTTGTTACTCGAGACGAGCACCACGCGGTACTTGAGTCAATTCAATTTCCTTCCCTGCATGTTTAGCGCCATTTTCTGGCCAATAGACATGCAGGGAAGGCATTACAACCTCCTCCTGTGACGTTCCAGCGCTATCCCACCCCCTGCAGTGAGTGGCTGGCGAGATCAAGTGACCGGCGAGTATTTAAAGCAGTCCCGCCCGCGGCTCGCCTCAGACACGCTGGCAGAGATTAGGGAAGGTGCTGTTGCTCATTCAGGCATAGTGTTAGCGTCTTCAAGAACCGCAACGGTCCTTCTTAGGGCCACATCTGACCGTGTGCATTACTGTTGTGGCTGCTGGGAGCAGTTTTGCACCCAAAATTTTTTTTTTCATCTCAGGCTCTGCAGGCCATTACAGCTATAGCATTCTCAGTCTGCAGTCAATTATACAGAGTATAGGGGCAGTACTGGTCAGGCAGGGACAGTGGTAGTGTACAATCCTGTCAACAAGTACCCAAACGGTCCTTCTTAGGGCTACCTCTGACCGTGTGCATTACTGTTGTGGCAGCTGGGAGCAGTTTTGCTTATTTTTTATTTTTTTTTCATCTTGGGCTCTGCAGACTATTGCGTTGTCAGTCTGCAGCCAATTATACAGAGTATAGGGGCAGTACTGGTCAGGCAGGGACAGTGGTAGCATAGAATCCTGTCAACAAGTACCCCAAAAAAGCTCCTCCTTAGGGCTACCTGTGCGCGTGTGCAGTTTACTGCGTGGCTGCTAGGAGTTGTAGTGGCTCACTATTAGCCAGCTGGGCCTTTCTGCAGCCCAGCGTATAATTTTTTTGGCCTACAGTGTGCGTTACATCACCGCTGTGACCTTCCAAGTGCAGGCAAATAATTGGCTAATTTTTTACACCGCTCTGTGCATCCCGTCAACTTCACGCACAGCGTACGGCCACAGCTGCTGATAGAGGGAAAGACATATACATGCTATCTAGGCTCCTGGTTTTTTCAAAAACATCTGAAAAAAAAAATCCTCCTTAGGGCTACCTGTGCGCGTGTGCAGTTTACTGCGTGACTGCTAGGAGTTGTAGTGGCTCACTATTACCCAGCTAGGCCTTTTCTGCAGCCCAGTGTATAATTTTTTCGGCCTACAGTGTGCATAACATAACCGCTGTCAGCCTCCAAGGCAGGCAAATAATTGCCTAATTTTTTACAACGCTCTGTGTCTGCTGTATTCGAAATACACCATGCTGAGGGGTAGGGGTAGGCCTAGAGGACACGGCCGTGGATGGGGGCGAGGACGCGGAGTTCCAAGTGAGGGTGTGGGCACTGGCTGAGTGCCTGGTCCAGGTGAATCGCAGCCGGCTGCTGCGGGATTAGGAGAGAGGCGAGTTTCTGGGGTCCCCAGATTCATCTCACAATTTATGGGTCCGCGTGGTAGACCTTTATTACAAAATGAGCAGTGTGAGCAGGTCCTGTCGTGGATGGCAGAAAGTGCATCCAGCAATGTATCGACCCCCCAGTCTTCTACGCCGTCCACTGCTGCAATTCTGAATCCTCTCGCTGCTGCTCCTCCTTCCTCCCAGCCTCCTCACTCCATGAAAATGGCACATTCTGATGAGCAGGCAGACTCCCAGAAACTGTTCTCGGGCCCCTGCCTTGATTGGGAAAAAATGGTTCCTCTCCCACCTGAGGAGTTTGTCGTGACCGATGCCCAACCTTTGGAAAGCTCCTGGGGTCCGAGTAATGAGGCTGGGGACTTCCGGCAACTGTCTCAAGAGCTTTCAGTGGGTGAGGAGGTCGATGATGATGAGACACAGTAGTCTATCTGTGAGGTAGTAGTAAGGGCAGTAATTCCGAGGGAGGAGCGCACAGAGGATTCGGAGGAAGAGCCTTTGGAAAGTTACCGGAGTCCGGGTGATGAGGCTGGGGACTTCCGGCAACTGTCTAAAGAGCTTTTTGTGGGTAAGTTGTCTGTCAGTGAGGTAGTAGTAAGGGCAGTAAGTCCAAGGGAGGAGCACACAGAGGATTCGGAGGAAGAGCCGCTTGACGATGAGGTAACTGACCCCACCTGGTTTGCTAAGCCAACTGAGGACCGGTCTTCAGAGGGGGATGCAAGTGCAGCAGCAGGACAGGTTGGAAGAGGCAGTGGGGTGGCCAGGGGTAGAGGCAGGGCCAGAGCGAAGACTCCCCCAACTGTTTCCCAAAGCACCCCCTCGCGCCAAGCCACCCTGCAGAGGCCTAGGTCTTCAAAGGTGTGGATGTTTTTCAGTAAGAGCACGGACGACCGACGAACAGTGGTGTGCAACCTGTGTCGCGCCAAGATCAGCCAGGGAGCCACCACTACCAGCCTGACCACCACCAGCATGCGCAGGCATATGATGGCCAAGCACCCCACAAGGTGGGACGAAGGCCGTTCACTGCCTCCGGGTCGCACCACTGCCTCTCCCCCTGTGCCCCAACCTGCCACTCAGATCCAACCCCCCTCTCAGGGCACAGGCACGAGCGCCTCCCGGCCTGCACCCACACCCTCACCTCCGCTGTCCTCGGCCCCATCCAGCAATATCTCTCAGCGCAGCATCCAGCTGTCGCTAGCGCAAGCACAAATACGCCGCTATGCACCCGCACGCTCAAGCATTAAACGTGCACATTGCCAAATTGATCAGCCTGGAGATGCTGTCGTACAGGCTTGTGGAAACGGAGGCTTTCAAAAATATGATGGCGGCGGCGGTCACGCGCTACTCGGTTCCCAGTCGCCACTATTTTTCCCGGTGTGCCGTCCCAGCCCTACGCCAGCACGTCTCCTGCAACATCAATCGTGCCCTCACCAACGCGGTTACTGGGAAGGTCCACTTAACCACGGACACGTGGACAAGTACTGGCGGGCAGGGCCACTATATCTCCCTGAAGGCACATTGGGTGAATTTGGTGGAGACTGGGCCCGAGTCAGAGCCTGGGACCGCACGCGTCCTACCCACACCCAGAATTGCGGGTCCTTCCTCGGTTCTGGTATCTGCGGTGGTCTATGCCACCTCCTCTAAACCCTCCCCCTCCTCCTCCTCCAACAATAAAAACATTCTTGGCAAATGCTTTAGCTTTGGTCCGTCTTGCGCCGGTCCAAGAATTTCACCTCTAGCGGCACAATACGAATGCCCCCGGCTGTCCCTCTTAATCATGGCCCCAGTTCCGAAAACCAACAAAATAGAAGTGGGGTCCTATTCCATTATTCCTAGCTGAAGCATTCAGCCGAACCCCGGTATAAGGAGAACCTTTCCACTCTCATTCCCGAAGAGGAAAGGGGTTCGAGAGTGATGCAATACCCCAGGGCCCTGGTGGACAAACTGATGGTAAACTTCCGATCTGACAGCGCTAGCGGCAGAAGGCGCAGTTCCAAGGGCCAAGTAGCAGGGGAGGCGCGGAGATCAGGCAGCATGTACAGCGCAGGCAGGGGAACACTGTCCAAGGCCTTTGCCAGCTTTATGGCTCCCCAGCAAGACTCCGTCACCACTCCCCAGTCAAGGCTGAGTCGGAGGGAGCACTGTAAAAAGATGATGAGGGAGTACGCAGCCGATCGTATCACCATCCTCCGTGATGCCTCTGCTCCATACAACTATTGGGTATCAAAGCTGTATGCCCTGGAGGTGCTGGCTTGCCCTGCCGCTAGCGTCTTGTCAGAGAGGGTGTTAAGTGCAGCTGGGGGAGTCATCACGGACAAGCGTACCCGCCTGTCAACTGCCAGTGCCGACATGCTTACATTCATAAAGATGAGCAAAGCCTGGATTTCCCCAGACTTCTCTTCTCCACCGGCGTAGAGCAGCAGAACCTAAAGATTCTTTTCGCTGCAACCGCAGATAAAAGCACTCTTCTCTGTCACCGGTAAAATGGGGCATTTAGCTTTGTCAATCTGTCTCTGACATTAGTCCTCCTCCTGCTACTCCTCCTCCAGAAACAACATGTCATCGCGCTGAACGGACAATTTTTCTGCGGTCCAAAAGGCTCATCTACATCTACCAATGTTTTTACAATTTTTCTAAGTTTCAAAAGTAATGAGACTGTAACATGAACCAATTTTTTCAACAGGGCTGCCTACAGGCTCTGTTACAAATTAAGTACACTTGTACACTTGGTACACAAATTTTTGGGGCCCACGCCTACACTCTTATCCAACTAATTTTTCCGGCCTTCGCCTACGTTCATGGTATCCCAATGTTTCAGAGGTTGGCCTATACTACTACTACAGAAATTTTACTGGCGTCTGCCTGCCTGCCTATTCTTCTGCTACAAGAAAGTTACAGGGGTCTGCCTATACTGCTGCCACTTGAATGTTACAGGGCTCTGCCTATACTTCTGCAACGTAAATCTTACAGGGCTCTTCCTATACTGCTGCCACAAGGATGTTACTGGGGTCTGCCTATACTGCTGCCCCGTTAATTTTACTGGGGTTTGCCTATACTGCTGCCACGTTAATGTTACAGGGGTCTGCCTATGCTTCTGCTACTTAAATGTTACAGGGTCTGCTTATACTGCTGCTACAAAAATGTTTCAGGGGTCTGCTTTACTGCTGCAACAGAAATGTTACTGGGGTCTGCCTATACTTCTACTACCGACCTGTTACAGGGGTCTGCCTATGCTTCTGCTACATAAATGTTACAGGGGGTCTGCATATATTGCTGCTACACAAATGTTACAGGGGTCTGGCAATACTGCAGCTACATAAATGTTACAGGGGTCTGCCTATATTTCTGCTAATGAAATGTTACTGGGGTCTGTCTATACTGTTACTATACTCTATACTGTTAGTGAGAGAATGACGCCTACTCCTCAACCACACCTGTCATCCAATCTGGGGGTGTGGTGAGAACTGAAGGCCATCATAGGAAAATGCAGTGGGGGAGGTAGAATCAGACAGCTGTATTCAGGTTTCCGTGAGGGCGAGCAGGTTGAAGTGTTTGGTGGTGAAGAGGTCATGGATAGTTGGTAGTTTGTTGCATGTGGATTGGGAGTTCCATACAGCACATTTGAATAGGGTAGGGGGGACATTTTGGTAGAGAGCAATACTGTGTGGGCCGGGGTTGGGTGGTATGTCCCCTGCGGCAAGGAGTAGCAGGGTAGTGAAGGTGAGCACGTGGTTGGAGGATTAGTGCAGGTGAATGGGGTCTTTCTTGGCGGTATTGGGGGGTTGGAGGCGTCTGAGGAGGGTGAAAAGTGCATGGGAGCTGTGCATGGGTGAGGAGAGGAGGAAGAGGCTGATGTGGATGGAGTGTGTTGTGGCTGGGCATTGGAAGAAAGTGTTAAGGCTTGAAAGGAGGATACAATATACAGTAAAAGATCATTGGCATATAAGGTTGCCTTATATTGATCTCTTCCCTAGTAGGATTGTTTCTGATTGCTACTGTGAGATGCTCTGTAACTAGGACATAAAGCAGTTGCAACATCCCATAGGGAGACCCCGGACACTTGACATACGTGGGGAGCTGAGAGGGTAGAGTGCTGACGTGTCATGGTGGCACTTATCAGACTCCTTCTCAGAGGGACACATGCAGCCAAGGCCAGAGTAGCACTGTATGCCACCTGGGACACCCCTAGGATAGGGAATGCTCATTAAACAGGGTTACAGGGAGTTAATTGTCACGGGTTACGCCACCGTTCCTTCACACACCTGTATGACCCTCGGCTGATAATAAATTCAGCCACAGACAATTCTGAGTACCACGGGTCTCTTGGAATGGTTAGAGCCTGGTACATAATTTACTTGAAAACTTGAAAGCAGATAATACAGGGCAGTTCAGTCTTTAGACTTTATAGTGCAGGCAAAATGACTTCAGAACATAGTACCTCCACACGGCTCTCATAAACTCAAAGACGCACGTGTGTGAACAGATGTCAGGGAAATTTGCGTACAGCACCAATCAGGCCCACCACAATGCCCCGTTGCCGGCGGTAAGGAAGAAACACCACACACGGAGGTCTGGTATAGTTCCTCACACAGGGAAATAACTGCGCACTTTATTACAGATTACATGGGGCTTTATACCCCTTATCACGTCATTAGAAGTGTTTCTTATTGGCTCAAATCCACCGCATAACCATATATATGATGTCCGCAGTTCCGCCTGAGGCAGTGTTAGTCATATACGTAGTTAAACAGTCGTTATCTAGATACGGCGCTTCTGAGAAAACAGCCAAGCACGCGGCCTTCGTATCCAGTTCTGTATCATCTCTGAATTTCCGGACACACCTCTCTCAGCCTTGCAAAGCCTTGGCATATCTGATATAATTTTTAAGGCTACATATTAAGTTTTTTGCATTTAAGCATTGCATAGAACTTGCATACAGGTATAAAAGCATAAAAAACATATAGCAATATATACATATACCCTCACAAACCCCTCTAAAAACTTAATATGGAGATCAAGCACCAGGCCTCACACTCTCCTTCGGTCACCTCTCCCTTGCGTCAGGGTTTTCCCACTGCCCATAAGGCCCTACTCCTAGGATGGGGGATCCCTACCTCAGCTCAGAAGCAGGCCATGGATTCCTGAGCTCATTTTCCGGGCATGGGCATGGGAATTCCACTGACAATCCATCTTAGGAGACCGAGGTGGCGCAGTACTAGTCCATCTCTCCATGTCTTTGGTAACGTACGGTGGTTGGCATTATCGGGACTGGCTCTTCATCTTTTTTTCTTTCAAAATGTGTTTATTCGTTTTCAATTTCAATTACAAATAACAACAATGTGCTGGCTTCATCCACAAATTTGCAATGTCAAAAATACCAAGTCATTTTAAAGCGATATTTGACTAATATGAAACGTATCATGTATTGTTCCTAAGTCTACTGCGGATTAGATCCGTCTTAATTCTGGTAACATTGAAACTTACAACTATAGACATGAGATTTAGGTTACATACGGTGGTTCTGTGCCAGGGAGACCTCTCGGAACAGAGACCATCTTCAGGATTCCGTAGTATCTTGGAGAGGGTCTCCCCTGGCTCTCTGTTTACACAAAACCTCGCCTGCTATGAACAAAATATAGTGGATGAAAACTGACTTCAAATAAAGACATAACATAACATATAAAAACAGGAAAGCTATGTAACTATAACTAAAGGGGTGGAGCGTGGGGGTTAGGGAAGAGAAAGGAATGAGGGGAGGAGGGGGGACAGGCGCGTGGCAAGGGGTGAGTCACGAACTGGGGGGGAGGGGGGAGGTATAGGGGATTGTAGCAGCCATCCATTCGAATACCCAAGCTCTTTTAACAGCTTGCTATGGTTGTTGTCTATACATCCGCATCTCATACGGTTCCATCTTTCAGGCATCTAGGAAGCAATGGAGATCCCTTGAAGTCTATCCATGGTGCCCAGATAGAAGTGGCGTTGGCGGCTTCGGAGTTCATCTCTATATCGGAGCTCCTCAGCTCCTCCATTTATTTAATGTAATCTACCGCCTCCACCCAGATAACTCTCGGGATTGCTCCCTCTCTCCTTCAGTTCTGTGTGATGATATGCCTCATGGCCATTATGAAATGCCCAAGAAGGCCTTTCTTGACCTGAGAAATTGATCCTGGTATGATGGAGAGAAGAGCAATCTCGGGCGTCAGGGTCAGGGGGATCTGAACAGTGCCCCGTACAGTCGGGCGATGTCACTTCACAGAGAAGCAACCAATGGACAACTCCACCATACATGGAGCATGGTACCCACCTTGGAACAGCATCTCCAGCACTCATTTGTTATCGTAGGGAAGATTCTATGGAGTTTGTCTGGGGTTCTGTACCACTGCGAGACTATTTTGAAGCTTAGTTCCTGCGCTTTGATAGAGATAGACAGCTTGTGGGTTAGGGTGTAAGACTTGCTCCAGAGCTCTCCGGAGAGGCGGGCATCAATCGCTTCCTCCCATTTTGTCTCCCAGGGCGGGCGGGTCCCTCTGGTATCGATATATTAAGGATCTCTGATTTTTGAGGGTTTATTTTAAAGTGGCTAAGGGACCCATATTTGTTCAGTTCTGTTATGATCCCAGGGAGGGATATCCAGGGATTAGTAATATAAAGTAGCAGATCATCTGCAAAGATGGACAATTTGTGGTCCCTGTCCCGTCCTCTGATTCCCCAAATATCGGGGTTGTTTCCTAGAGCAACTGCTAGCGGTTCCATCACCAAGATGTATAAGGTGAGCGATAGTGGGCAACCTTGTCTGGTGCTGTCCCGAATTTGGAAGGGCTCAGAGAGGAGGCCATTTACCCTGATTCTCGCAGAGGGTGAACTATAGAGTGCCAGGATCCCGGAGAGAGCCCTTGGCCCAAGGCCCATTTCCCCCAACACCCGCTCCATGAAGGTCCAACTCACCCTGTCGAAGGCCTTTTTGGCATCTACTGTCAGGAGACACGGGGGGGTTGTGAACTTCGGGCCTTATTGATCAGTGATAGAGTTTTAATTGTGTTGTCTCTAGGTTCTCTACCCCGTACGAATCCAGCTTGGTCCATATGGATGAGCGAGGGAACAATGGGGGATAATCTGTTGGCTAGGATTTTGGAAAAATTTTTTATATCGCTGTTGATGAGGGAAATGGGCCTGTAGCTACTACAAGATAGGGGGTCCCTTCCGGGTTTTAATATCACTACCACGTGTGCCTGCAACACTTGGGGGGGAAAGGGACACCCCCTGTAGACCGCGTTGAAGGCTGCCAGCATTAGCTCGGACAGGGTGTCGCCGAGGGCCTTGTAGAACCTCGGAGTGAACCCGTCCGGGCCTGGGCTTTTCGCAACCTTCAGTTCCTTCAGGACCTGGGAGAGCTCTGAGAGGGTAAAATCCTCCTCCAGCGCTTCTGCGTCGTCCTCAGGGATAGTCGCTGGTATGTGTTGTTGTAAGTATTGTGTGATACGTTCTTTTTTATCGGCCTCTCCCGTTCTCTCCGAGCCGTTGATATTGTATAATTTGGAATAGTATTTCCTAAACGATTCCAGAATCTCGCTTGGGTCGTGGTCCATGGTGCCAGATGGGTCAGAGATGGATAGAATATTTGTCTGGGGTACTCAAGGATGTAGGGCTTTTGCCAGCCACTTCCCACTTTTGTTACCATATTCGTAGCAGCCCGCCTGGAATCTATCTCTTATCTTTAGGGTGTTTTGGTCTAGGAGGGTTAGTATCTGATGTCTGGTGTTAATTATTTCCAACAATAGGGTATCTGACCTGTGCGCCTTATTGGCCGCTTCAAGCGTTTCTAGCGACTGGAGTAGTTATTTGAGTTTGTGCGATCTCTCTTTCTTAAGCCTAGAGCCATGGGACATGAAGACTCCCCTCAGGGTCCATTTTAGGGCCTCCCATTTGATAGGCGTGGGGGTGGGGTCGGGCTCGTGGGTTTCGAGAAATACTGATATTGTTCTGTTTACGTCGGCCATACAAGTTGGGTCTTTAAGTAAATTATTGTTTAATTTCCAATTATGACCCCTATAAACCTGGCTCCTGGCCCTGAACTCCCCAACACTGGTGCGTGATCTGACTAAAGAAAGTTGCCTAAGGAGCATTTAGGTGATCCGTCGAGTAGTTTATGTGAAACAAATATGTAATCTATTCTGCTGTACGAATTGTGGACCTGCGAGTGATAATTGTAGTCCCTAGTGGCTGATGGAGAGTTCTTCACAAGTCAACAAGGTGAAGACTCACCAGCATTCTTTTGACTCTACGGATAGCCGAGAGGGGTACCGATGAGCGCCCTGAGGAGGTATCGAGGCGTGGGTCCAGGGCCAGCTTGAAGTCTCTGCCGGCTATGATGGTCGTGTTGTCCGTGAACTGCGCCAATCTCCGGAGAGCTCTGGAGCCAAAGGAAACCTGATCCTGATGAGAGAAATAAAAGTTAGCCAAGGTGTATACATCGTTTGATATCTTCAGTTTTAAAAATATGTATCTCCCTTCCTCATCCTTTTCTATTGCTAGGGTCTGTGGTTTTAGAAACCTGTGGAAGGCTTTGCGGTTACGGTGGGGAGCGTGGTACCAATAGGGATAGTACCGGTTGTGACAGCTGGGGACACTATTCGATGTAAAATGAGTCTCCTGAAGGAAAGATATCATGATTCTTTTCTTGTGGAGGCCATATAAGATTTGGTTTCGTTTTCCAGGGCTGTTGAGGCCTCTGGTGTTGAAAGTGCTTACCGTCAAAGTTGCCATTGGAACCTCCCCAGGGGACAACGACCGACTGCACGGGGTGGCTGCTTCGTGACTCTACAGCGGTGAGTGGAAAAGAAGAGAGAGGGAAAGAAAGGGGAGGACTGGGTGTAGAGTGGGGAGGGGATGAGAGGAAGGACATTTAGAACTGTAAACATGATGGAGCAGGCCTTGGGCCGCGAAGGCGCTCTTCATCTTTTTTAAGCAAGGGAAATGTCGGTGTCACATTGTCCAGTTCCTTACTCATACTCTTTTTGATCAAGGGGATAATACTCGTACAGGAGATCAGCAGAACTAGCAAAACAATGCCCAGCATTATACCCACTTGAACCAAAACTTTCTGCCATCCCTTTAACTAAGAAAAATGCTAGTCCCAGGGATCTGTAATACCTGAATTCCTTTTAAGTTCTTCTGACAGACTGGTTAATTTTTTAATAGCGACAGACACTTTACCTGTAAGTCCAGTGTTAGCGGGAATGTAAGTGCAGCAAGTTTCACCAATCATCTTACACACTCCCCCTTTTTCTGCTTAAATCATATCCAAGGCCATTCTATTTTGGAACACCATGGATGCAGTAGGTCCTAACTGGTCAGCTAACCCTTGTAAAGCATCCCTGGTGTAATTTACAAACTTCTGCTGATTATAATAGATGTAATTTATCCAGTCCACATTCTTCTTAACAGTGACAATAGCAAATTGGGATTCAAAGCCCGCCTTAACCTGATCCCTGGCCTTGAATTCATCTGGCACCCCCCTTGGCACTCCTATTGCATCTATGTATACATGTGAATCAAAGCTACCACCTGGAGCGTCAACTTCTCTCTTAGTACGATGCGGTGTTGGATTCTCACCCTCAGTGTAGTCTTCATATTGCACATTTGATTGTATTAATTTGTTCTGATCCCTGAAACAGGGGGCTGGTGTACAGTAGTCAAAGGTGTATGTGGCTATGTGTGTGTTAGAGGAATTGTACCACAATGTCACTTCCCCTTCATATTCTCCAGACCAGGGGTTCCAGCTTCCCTCCTTTCCTGCTCCTGAACGTGTGACGGCCACCTTCGCCCAGGCCCCCCACCCTGCCCATATCATGTAAAGGATATGCAGGATCATGAGTTCTGTGTTCCGGGACCCAGGACCTTTTTGCAGTGTGAAGCGTGGATCCAAGTGGGCTTTCCTTCGAGCTTGACTGCAGTTGGGGTGGTGAGTAACACCTAGTAGGGACCTTCAAACCGGGTTTCCAGTCATTCTCTCTAAAACTTTTTCACACAGACCCTATCACCTGGTTTCAAATTATGACCTTAGTCTGTGGGACCTGGGAGAGAAGCAGAGACTGCAGAATGTGTTATTGACAATTCTTTGGCAAGGCCTATAGCAAAGTTAACAAGAGAATCATTCCCCAAGCTCAGCTACTGTGGTTATAGACTTAACTGAGAAAAAACTAATGGAAGGCACTCAATCCAAGATTTGCCCGTTTCCTCCATTGCCTTTTGTATCTTAAATTTCAGGGAACTGTTCGTACTTTTTACTTTCCCACTACTTTGTGGATGGTAGGGTGTGTGAAAGGCCTGGGATACACCCAGAGCAGACATGATGTGTTGCATTATTTCACCTGTGAAGTGTGTACCTTTGTTTGACTCAATCAACTTCCGGTGCCCCGTATTTGCAGATTACCTCATTTATGAGCTTCTGTGCGGTTACCCGCTCCTTTACCTTGGTAACAGGGTAGGCCTCCAACCTGAAAAGACATCAACAACGACAAGCACATATTCATACTTCCCAACAAGTGGGAGCTGAATGTAGTCAATTTGCAATCCCTGAAATGGGTAGAGTGGCCCCGGCAAGTGTTATGTGGCAAATATACTTCTGCCCTGTTGCTTATGGCATATCTCATGCAAGATTGGACAAATGATGCAGCAGCTGCAGAGAACCCAGGAGCCACCCGTCCTCGTTCAAGCACCGACATCATTGCTGCTTTGATAAGTGCGTCTTTCCGTGCATCAGCTGGGCAATCATGGGGCACAAGGACCTTGGTAGGCAAGTTCTGTTGACTGTTCGCCATATGCCGTCCTGTTCTGTTGCTGCCATTTTTAGTCAATTTTTTTATTTTCTTCCTTGCTGGCTTGTAACTGTAAAGTCCATAACATATCAATGTCCAAGTTTTTATCAATGTTCAAAGTTTTGTCAATGTCCAAAGTTTTTGTCAATGTCTTCTTTTCTTCCACGGCTTGAGGGCCGCTGCCTTTGCTGTGCTTTCTACGATGGCGTTGCCTCTTGCTTCTCCAGTATAGGAATTCGTGTGAGCTCTCAACTTTGTCAGGTAGAAGTAGGGCCTCCATGAAACTCTGCACCGCTGCACCATTCTTAATTGGTTGTCCTGCTGAGGTAATAAACTGTCCGGCCTTCCATATTGGGCCGTAATCATGAGCTATGCCAAATGCTTACCAGGAATCAGTGTAAATGTTTCCCGTCTTACCTTCTGCCACTCTACACGCCTCAGTGAGGGCCTTCAGTTCCGCTTCTTGCACTGAGACATGCGGAGGCAAAGCTTCTGCTTTTAGGACATCTTGTTGTGTGACCACTGCATATCAGGTGTGGAGTCGTCAATCCTCACCCTGGTACCATCTACAAAAGCTCAAAATATGCATTAACAGGGTGTTTCAGTAACTATTTTTAAAACCTAAATTTTCTTGTTGCATCAATACTAGACAATCATGCTGATATTCTATTTCAAATAGATCAGAATCTTGTTGCAAAAAAAATAAAAAAATAAATAAAAATAGCTGATCTGCAATACCTACATCACCTATGCCTCCCACTCCCCCCTTTGAACCAGGATACTCAATTGGAAGAAGAGTAGCCGGGTTCAAAGTAGTACAACATTGGAAAAAGATGCTATGAGGCATGAAGAGGGCTGGATCTGACAGGCCAGTGATTAAGTGCTTGGGTTGCACTTGTGTGCATATGCTCTGGATGTCATGAGGGGTGAGGACCACTAGGGGGTAGTCCAGAACCGTAACCTTGTTCCCCTCGCAGAAGTTATGGACCATGTGGTAGGTGTCCACATGGACACCTCTTTGTGTCTTTTCTTGACTGGAAAAGAAAGGTGTTTGCTGGAGGATGTATCTCGCACTAAACCTCCATTGGAACCTAGTCTCCCACTTGTCCTGCATCAACATTTCTTGTGGCAAACTAAAGGGATACTGTTTGACCCAGGGGTGTGTGTCCTGGTTTCAAACATACCATCATAGGGGTACATTCAATTTCCCTATGTCTTTCTTGGAGGTAGCTAACAATTTGTCAGGACCTGCGGAAAACTGAGTTTCTGCAGTGGCTGTCAGGGCAAACACATGAGCCGTATTCACCAATAGAACAGTTAGTTTACAAAACTCTTCTGAACCGACACCTGAGGTGTCAACCTGTACCGAACCATGCGGTGAGAATTTGATGGATGCAGATAAGGCCTGTAAGATGATAGCGCTAATAGAGAATTGAGTTACATCAGGGTAGAATAATCCACAAACTTCTATCCACATTTGAAATGTGATATCCTTTAAGCAATTCATTATTAATCTGATCCGGCCTGCAATGTCTCATCAAATTTGAGAAAAAAAAGCTTTTACTGGCTGCCCAAGATTCTCACCCCCTCCTTTGTGGACAAGAGAGGGATGACCCATTACATACTTTTACATCATCTAGCTCCACCACTTTGATACTGGTCGTTTGCGTGTTTCTTCATAGTTTCATTTAAACTTTACAGTCTGCCCATCCACATCACAAACAAGTAAAGTCTTCTGCAGGGGGGGGTGGGGGGGACTTTTATCCGCAGCCATTATCTGCATCACACATTTTACATTCATCACAGCCTGAACACGGGTCATTAACTCTCATCCATCCATGCGGTCAAGTCTGCCCCGTCACCCCCTTATTTGAAAATATACCAGGACATACAGATGCACGGAAAAAAGTGTGACAAACAAAATACATCAGTTAAAAAACATTGAGGTGAGTGCCATAATGTTATAAAGTACATGATTCTATTGAGATGAGATTGTGAATGAGCGCTATTTTTGACAAATTATGTGAAAAAGTTTGCTGAGTGACTGAGACATTCTATCTTTCTTATTTACTGAAGCTATCATATGCTATATTAAACGCTGATGTATTTTAGAATGCGTGGGTATCTTTCAGCCCCCCTTGTCTTTTCTTCTGTCTGTGAATATGAAACACAGACTGAACAAAGTTGTTTTAGTTTAACTATTCCCTGCATTTGAACTCATAAATAACACATATGCTGGGACCTTCTGACAATGCAACATGTTCTGAATTTTCAACCCCTGTTTTCTTAAAAGCCCCCACAGCATGTGAGTGGGGTATAACTTTCTTACACCTATACGAAAGAGACCAAGACATGTCCATTTGTGACCTCAGAACCCAGCAAGAATGTACCTTAAAATTCCTATCTTTCCTGCCTTCTACGACAGTGTAATTTATTAGATTCATTACAAGCTTCTATTCCATTAAAGCAAACAAAGCTACTTTCCAAGGTTAGTATCACATTCCCTCGGCTCTTATCTCTTGGCCTTGAGAAGTTAGACAAAAACTTCTGCAGCTTCAAGTAAACAATCTTTCTCTCACTAAAAGCAAGCTCAGTTAACCATTTGTGTGTGTATATATATATATATATATATATATATATATATATATACATCTATATCTATCTACCTAATATTATACACCTTTTCCTATATATCTAGAGTAGACACAATTACATATTGATCCTCTATCTCTGCCACCAAATCACATGCCTTGTAACATTTCTCTCCACTATGCTGTTCCCCATATTTCTCTCCCTACCTGACCACCAATGTAAAATTCAGTAGACACTCTCCGGATGCCGGGCACAATATATCACATGCTGTAGTTTCAAACATTTCACTTACAGATACTTTCTTAGGCAAATAATATGTGTACATACTTAACTTTATCTGACTGTCCCTCTGCTCCTCATTTCAGCACTTTTTAGTAAACCTTTGTTTTTCCAGGCACTCTTCTTGGTCCTAAGGATCTCCTCCCAGTCACCATACTGTAATCTACCGTGCGGGTACATGTCACACATTTTCATAAGGGTTTTCTTACATTTTACAAACTGGGACCCTTGTCTCTCCACCACCAATTCATTCGCGCGACGACGGCCCTTAAGGGGCTCTGTCCTTTTAAACACAGTTTTAAACATATTAAAACAACACTAAAACTACATGTCTCACTGAGTACTTCCCTCTAGCCCAAATTATCTACTCTCCGTGGCGAGATAACCGAGGGTTCCTGCTTCTGTGGGACTCACAAACTAAAACTACACGTCTCACAGAGTACTTTCTTCTAGCCCAATTTATCTGCTCTCTGTGGCAAGATAACCGAAGGTCCCTGCTTCTGTGAGACAAAAACTTCTGCAGATACAACAAACAACCCCTACTACTGCTAAAACCCTACGGACTTCAGAGTACAAATAGACTATAGACTAGTCCCTGGGTGGGCGATTGGTGCACTTATCACGGTCAGTGGTCCGCAATGGCAAACCCGAAGCCCATGAGTTACCGTGTAGAACTCTTAACCCAACCCGTCCGGTCACAAAGCACAGATAGTCCCTCCTACTGCAAGACTCCAAGCGTAAAACGCAACATAAATATTTGCTGGTCTTACCTTCAGTTCTGTGAGTTGATCAGGCTCGGTTGCAGCAGGACAGCTTCTCCGTGGCCTGGATTTGGGTAGTCTGGGCTTTACGGCTCCGGTTTTGCCGCCCCCACAACGTTGGGCACCAACTGTCAGGGAAATTTCGTGTACAGCACCAATCAGGCCCACTCCAATGCCCCGTTGCCGGCGGTAAAGAAAAAACACCACACACAGAGGTCTGGTATAGTTCCTCACATGGGGAAAGAACTGCGCCCTTTATTACAGATTACATGGGGCTTTATACCCCTTATCACGTCATTAGAAGTGTTTCTTATTGGCTCTAATCCACCACATAACCATATATATGATGTCCGCAGTTCCGCCTGAGGCAGTGTTAGTCATATACGTAGTTAAACAGTCGTTATCTTAATAAGGCGCTTCTGGGGAAACAGACAACCACGCGGCCTTCGTATCTGGTTCTGTATCATCTCTGAACTTCTGGACACAGCTCTCTCAGCCTTGCAAAGCCTTGGCATATCTGATATAATTTTTAAGGCTACATATTAAGTTTTTTGCATTTTAGCATTACATAGAACTTGCATACAGGTATAAAAGCATAAAAAAACATATGGCAATATACCCTCACATAGAGATTATTATCTTGCAGTACCTCCACCCCGACTTGGAGACGCGTGAGTGTGACAATTGAAAGGTGTACCTCTACAAGGTGGTCCAGCTTCAGATGGCTGCATAGGAAAATCAAAGGATTAAGTAGTACCTCTGCACTGGCCTTGAGAAGAAGTGTCAGGGTAAAATTCTAAGTACAGCACCAATCAGGCCCACCCCACTTGCCCCGCTGCCGGCGGTAAGAAGAGACACCACACGGAGGTCTGGTATAGTTTCTCACACGGGGACATGGCTGCGCTTTGCGCTTTATTACAGATTACATGAGATCTTATACCCTTTTGTCCCATCACCAGGAATGGGTGATGGGCTCATAACCATATATGGGAAGTCCGGATTTCCGGCCTGAGACAGTGAAAGTTCAGATGCATAGTTGAATAGTTGTTATCTTGCTACGGCGCCTCTGGAAAAACAGCCAAGTACGCGTCCTTGTATCTGGTTCTTCCTTTGCTGGGTTTTAAGATACATTTTGTCTTTGTCTCGCAAGGCCTTTGGAATATCTGATGTAAGGCGACAGATTAAGTTTTTTCTCATTTGGAATTGAATAGAACTTGCATATAGGTATAAAGCATAAAAAACATATGGCAATATATACATATACCCTCACAAACCCCCCTAAAAAACTTAATATGGAGATCAAGTACCAGACCTTGCACTCTTCCTCGGTCGCCACTCCCTTGCGTCAAGGTTTCTCCACTGCCCGTAAGTCCCTACTCCTAGGAGGGGGGATCCCTACCTCACCTCAGAAGGAGGCCATGGATTCCCTGGGCTTATTTCCGGGTATCCATACCCTCTATCTGTACGAGTTAACACCCCGCAGGGTGTGCCCTCGCCGGAACCTAAGGTCTTCTGCACTACCCCTAGGCAAATGGGAAGTCCACTGACAGTCCATCTTATGAGACTGGGAAAGACACAGTACTAGTACATTTCTCCATTCTTCTGGTAACGTACGTGGTTGGCATTATCGGAACTGGCTCTTCATCTTTTTTTCAAACAAGGGAAATGTTGGTGTCACATTATCCAGTCCCTTACTCATACTCTTTTTGATCAAAGGGATAATACACATACAGGAAATTACATACCCCACCTCTTTCTGCTAAAATCATATCCAGGGCCACTCTATTTTGGAACGCCATGGATGCAGTGGGCCCTAACTGGTCAGCTAACCCTTGTAAAGCATCCCTGGTGTAGTTTACAAACCTCTGCTGATTGGAATAGATATAATTCATCCAATCTACATTATTATTAACAGTGACAATAGCAAATAAGGACTCAAAACCTGCTTTAACCTGATCTCTAGAATTAAATTAATCTGGCACCCCCCTTGGCACTCCTATTACATATATGTATACATGTGGATAAACGTTACCACCTGGAGCGTCAACTTCCCTCTTAGTATGATGCGGTGTTGGATTCTCACCCTCAGTGTAGGCTTCATATTGCACATTTGATTGTATTAATTTGTTCTGAAACACGGGGCTAGTGTACAGTAGTCAAAGATGTGTGTTAGAGGAATTGTACCACATTATAGCATGTAAAGGATATGCAGGATCATTAGTTTTTTCAGTGCGAAGTGTGGATCCAAGTGGGCTTTCCTTCGAGCTTGACTGCAGTTGGGGTGGTGAGCAACATCTGGTAAGGACATTCAAACAGGGTTTCTCTCTCAAACTTTTTCACATAGACCCTGTCACCTGGTTTCAGATTGTGACACTCATCTATAGGACCTGGGAGAAAAGCAGAGACTGCAGAATGCATTATTGACAATTCCTTGGAGAGGCCTATGACAAAATTAACAAGAAAATCATTCCCCAAACTCTGATACTGTGGCATGTACCCTCCGGAGAAAAAGAAAAACTACTGGAAGACACTCAATTCAAAATTTGCCCATTTTCTTCATTGCCTTTTGTATCTACTTTCCCACTACTCCGCGGATGGTAGGGTGTGTGAAAAGCCTGGAATATACCCAAAGCAGACATGATGTGTTGCATTATTTCACCTGTGAAGTGTGTACCTTTGTTTGACTCAATCACTTCCGGTACCCCATATCTGCGGATTACCTCATTCATGAGCTCCTGTACGATTACCTGCTTATTTACTTTGGTAACAGAGTAGGTCTCCAACCTGAAAAACATCAACAACAACAAGCACATATTCATGCTTCCCAACAAGTGGGAGCTGAGTGTAGCCAATTTGCAATCCCTGAAATGGGTAGAGTGGTCTAGGCAAGTGTTATGTGGCAAATTTACTTCTGCCCTGTTGCTTACGGCAAAGATCATGCAAAATTGGACAAATGATGCAGCAGCTACAGAAAACCCAGGAGCCACCCGTCCTCGTTCAAGCGTCGACATCATTGTTGCTTTGAGAGGTGCGTCTTTCCGTGCATCAGCTGGGCCATCATGGGGCACAGGGACTATGATAGGCAAGTGCTGTTGACTGTTCACCATACGCCGTCCCTTTTTAGTCCATTTTTCCTTTTCTTCCTTGCTGGCTCGTAACTGTAAAGTCTTTAGCATATCAAAGTCCAAATTTTTATCAAAGTCCAAGTTTTTATCAAAGTCCAAATTTTTATCAAAGTTATTGTTAAATTCTTCTTTTCTTCTTTTCTTCCACGGCTTGAGGGCCGCTGCCTTTGCTGTGTGGTCTGTGATGGCGTTGCCTCTTGTTTCTCTGTTGTGGGAATTGGTGTGAGCTTTCCACTTTGTCAGGTAGAAGTAGGGTCTCCATGAGACTCTGAACCGCTGCATCATTCTTAATTGGTTGTCCTGCTGAGGTAAAAAACTATCTGGCCTTCCATGTTGGGCCGTAATCATGAGCTATGCCAAATGCATACCGGGAGTCAGTGTAAATGTTCGCCGTCTTACCTTACTCCACTCTACACGCCTCAGCGAGGGCTTTTAGTTCTGCTTCTTGTGCTGAGACATGCGGAGGCATTCTGCTTTTAGGACATCTTGTTGTGTAACCACTGTATATCCAGTGTGGAGTTGTCAATCACCCTGGGACCATCTATAATAAACAACTCAAAATATGCATTGTTAACAAGGGCTTTCAGTAACTTTTTAAAACTTAAATTTTCTTGTTGTATCACTGCTAGACAATCATGCTGGTATTCTATTTGAAAAAGATCAGAATCTTGTTGCAAAAAATTTAAAAATTTAAAAATGGCTTGCAAAAAAAAATAAAATTTAAAAATGGCTGACTTGCAATACCTAGATCACCTATGCCTTCTCCTCCCCCCCTTTGAACCAGGGTACTAATTTGGAAGAAATAGTAGCCGGGTTCAAGTTAGTACAACATTGTAAAAAGATTTGATGGATGCAGATAAGGCCTGTAAAATGTTAGCACCAATAACAGAGACATGAGTTACATCAGGGCAGAATAATCTACAAACATCTATTCATATTTGAAATGTGATATTCCTTTAAGCAAATTCATTATTAGTCTGTTCCTGCCTGCAATGTCTTATCAAATTTGAGAGAGAGAAAAAAAACAAAAACTTTTACTAGCTACTCAAGATCCTCACCCCCTCCCTTGTCGAGAAGAGGGATGAAACATTACGTACTATTACATCATCTAGCTCCACCCCTTCGATATTGGTCGCTTGCGTCTTTTTTCCCAACTTCATTTCAGCGTAACAGTCTACACGTCCACATCTCAACCAAGCAAAGTCCCATGTATGGGGAGGACTTTTCTCCCCAGTCATTACCTGCATCACACATTCCACACAGCCCGAACACGGGTCACTAACTCTCATCCATCCATGCTCTCAAGTCTGCTCCGTCACCCCCTTTGAAGGTGTCCCAGTCCATGCAGATGCACAGACAAAAAAAGTTTGACAAACAAACATACATCAGTTGGAAAACATTGAGGTGAGTGCTATAATGTTATAAAGTACATGATTCTATTGAGATGAGATTGTGAATGAACGCTATCTTTGACAAATTATGTGAAAAAAGTTTGCTGAGTGACTGAGACATTCTATATTTCTTATTTACTGAAGCTATTATATGCTGTATTAAACGCTGAAGTATTTTAGAATGCGTGACCCTGAGCTTAGAGTGAATCTGAAAGCCCCCACCTTTTTAAAACATGTGTTATCTCTCTAGGAATATGAAACACAGACTGAATAGAGTTGTTTTAGCTTAACTATTCCCTGCATTTGAACTCACAATTAACACATATGCTGGGACCTTGCAACATTCATTTTCAACCCCTGTATAAGTAAGAATATACCTTAGAAATTGCTATATTTCCTGCCTACTAAGACAGTATAATTAATTAAATTCATTTCAAGCCTCCATTCCATTTAAGGAAGCAGAGATATTTTCCAGGGTCAGTATTTCATTTTCTCTCGCTTCGTTATCTCTTGACCTTGAAAACTAAACACAAGCTCGCAGCTACATGTCAACAAAACCTTCTCTTCTAAAAGCAAGCTCAGTTAACTATTTGCACATACAGTATATACATATATACACACATATACATCTCTATTATCTATCTTGTATTATACACCTTTTCTTCTTTCTCTCTGCCAACAAATCACATGCATTGTAACTTTCTTCTCGACTTTGCTTGTTCCTTCAGCACTTTCTCCCTACCTAACTGCCAATATAACCTTCAATAGACACTCTCCTGACGCCCTCTTGATCACTTACTGTACTTTTCAACATTTCACTTACGGATACTTTCTTAAACAAATAATGTGTACATACTTAACTTTCTCTGACTGTCTCTCTCTGCTTCTCACTTCAGCACTTTCTAGCAAACCATGATCTTTTAAGGCGCCTCTTGGTCCTAAAGACCTCCTCCCAGACACCATTTTTGTAATCTACCGTGCGGGTCCTTGTTACACATTTTTTATAAGTTTTCTTACAGTCTACAGATTGTGACCCTTGTCTCTCCGCCATCAATTGATCCGCACGGCGGCAGCCCTTGAGGGGCTCTATCTTCTTTAATAAGGTCTTACGCATATTACAACAACAACAACAATAATAATAATAACACGCTCCATAGAATGCATCCCTCTTAATTTTCAAATTGTCAGCCCCTTATATACTGGCCAAACAACCGAGGGTCCCTTCTCCTATGGAACCAGCCTCACAGAATGCATCTCTCTGAAATCAAATCGTTAGCCCCATATATAAGGCAAAACAACCGAGAGTCCCTTCTCCTATGAAGCCTGTCTCACAAAATGCATCCCTCTTAATTTTCAAATTGTTAGCCCCTTATATACTGGAAAAACAACCGAGGGTCCCTTCTCTTGTGAGACTAAATGAAAAGAAAGAGAAAAAAATTCTGCAGATACAACAAACAACCTTCACTATTGCTAAAACACTACAGACTTCAAAGTACAAATAAACTACAGACTAGTTTCTGGGTGAGTGATTGGTGCGCATATCACGGTCAGTGGTCCATGACGGCAAATCCCGAGCCCACACGAGTTACCGTGTAGAACTCTTAACCCAACCCGTCCGGTCACAAACCACAGATAGTCAGTTCCACTGCAAGACTCTCAGCGTAAAACACAACATAAATATATGCTGGTCTTACCTGGAGTTCTGTGAGTTGATCAGGCTCGGTTTGCAGCAGGACGGCTTCTCTGTGGCGTGGATCCGGGTGGAATGCGTTGTAAGCTCCGGTGTTTTACCGCCCCACGTTCGGGCGCCAAATTGTCAGGGTAAAATTCTAAGTACAGCACCAATCGGGCCCACCCCACTTGCCCCGCTGCCGGCGGTAAGAAGAGACACCACACGGAGGTCTGGTATAGTTTCTCATACGGATGACATGGCTGCGCTCCGCGCTTTATTACAGATTACATGAGATCTTATACCCTTTTGTCCCATCACCAGGAATGGGTGATGGGCTCATAACCATATATGGGAAGTCCGGATTTCCGGCCTGAGACAGTGAAAGTTCAGATGCATAGTTGAATAGTTGTTATCTTGCTACGGCGCCTCTGGAAAAACAGCCAAGTACGCGTCCTTATATCTGGTTCTTCCTTTGCTGGGTTTTAAGATACATTTTGTCTTTGTCTCACAAGGCCTTTGGAATATCTGATGTAAGGCGACAGATTAAGTTTTTTCTCATTTGGAATTGAATAGAACTTGCATATAGGTATAAAGCATAAAAAACATATGGCAATATATACATATACCCTCACAGAAGTAGTTACTTACAAAGGCTCTCTTACTCTTGGGGGCTCACTCCATTTACATCCAGTCTACAAGCGGCACGGGAAATCTCTCCTCTTCCATCTTCACCACAGGGAGGCTGAAGGTGCCTCCATGTGGCTCTGTGTCAGGTGGAACTCAGGTGGCAGGCAAGATGGAAGACCTCTTCTCGCTCTCAAACACTCACATTTATAACCTCTATCATACCATGTGACATTACATAACTGATACATTTACATGCAGGTTTTGGACTTTATTGAAAGTTAACCTCTCAGGCACTGCAGCTGTGCAACACACGTACTGGAAATGACAAGACAGGTTTGCACAGTGCATCAACACAGGAAATACATGTATGACATTTATGGAGGGTACCAGGATGGTGTGCTGGGTCACTACACAGTGCTAAAAGGGGGCATTTTTTATGTGTGCAGGGGAGGACAACATACCGTTCACTTGAATCCTAGCTATAGAGCATGTGTAAAGGACATTAAAAATACAGTTTAAAATGCGCCTCTCATGCAATTAAAGTAAAATAATGCTTATTGCCAAGTTAAGAGTGGACTTACCCGGTGCTAGAAGGGTTAATCCGGTGAGTAAGGCGTTAACCCTTCTGCACCTGTTGTCCACGTTTGCCTTCAGTCAGTTTCTTGCTTCTCCATGTATCCTTTGTTCTGGAGCGGCATCCAGGGATTTCCGAAGACCGTGCTTGCAGGCACGGTCGGGTAAAGCGATGTATAGAAAGGAATAAAAACGTATCCCGCGCCTTAGCTGGAAACTAATCTTTTTTTATTTTTAAAATAAACAACGCGTTTCGACACTACATGTGTCTTTTTCAAGTTTATACAGACGTTGTAATACATGCTTTTTTATATAGTGTAGGGTGTCTGATTGTGAGTCTCACTACCTGCTTAATTAGGGGTGGGGTTTTACAAACTGAGGTGATTTGTTAATCACCTGTCAATCTACGGAGCTCACTTGGAATGCATTGCGTTCCAATGTTTTTTTTCATTCAACTTTAGGGCGCCCACCCACTGGCGTTTGCGTTTTCCGCGATTTTTCCGTGCGTTTTTCGCGGCGTTTTCGCGGCTTTTCCGTTAATTTCCATTGACATTCATGGGTGCATTAGGAGAAAAATAAGGACACATATGCAACTGACAGTTCCTATGTTAAAAACGCAAACGCACCGCAAAAAAACGCCAGTGGACATGAGCACACTTTATCTCTATGCCTGTGCAGGAAAAATGCAAAACGCAAAACGCAGGTAAAAAAACGCCAGTGGGTGCTCGCCCTTATTCTATATTCTTTTGTTTCCTCCACTACTAGGGAATACTAGATACCTAGTATTATTTTTAAAAACAGGTAGTGAGACTCACAATCAGACACCCTACACTATATAAGAAAGCATGTATTACAATGTCTGTATAAACTTGAAAAAGACACATGTAGAGTCGAAACGCGTTGTTTATTTTAAAAATAAAGATTAGTTTCCAGCTAAGGCGCGGGATACGTTTTTATTCCTTTCTATACATGTGTAAAGGACAAGTACTTTGGCCAGGAATCTTGGCTTCAGACCAATTCGTCTAAATGTTTCAGACAGGAATCCTCAATGGAGCCTGTTAAAAGCTTTTTTACATCCATAGACAGCAGACACAAGGAAATAGACGCATTCCATGCCCTGGATGCTATCAACAAGGTTTTAAAAATGTTATTTTTCGCTTTCCTGCCTTTTAAAAATCCCACCTAGTCTGTATGTATGATGGAATGGAGGTAAGGGGGTACTCTATTACCCAATGTTTTGGAAAACAGTTTAATATTAATATTTATCAGAAATATAGGTCTCTAGTTAGTAGAAATTGTGAGGTCTTTCCCTGGCTTAGGTAGGACACTGATGTTGTGGGCCTCCAGAGGTTCTTGCATAAAGGGGGACTCTGAATCATAGAATTGTAGATTTAGAAAGGGGTACTGGTGTATCTTGAAAGGGCTTGCATGTAGCAGCACCCCAGTCACACACCTAGCTCCTGGTAGGGTGAAGAATGGAAGGTCCTAGCACAGTGTGTATTGCTTTAGTGCCTGGTCTGGAGGGTTAATTTTCCTATAAGGCTTACTTATAAACCTAATAGAAAAATAAACCCTCACCCTAACCCTCCAGACCAGGCACTAAAGCAATAGGCATGCAGCAGTGCTCCCTTCGCTCCCTCAGTGGTCTGTGCTGGTAGTTTGTTGAAGCCGCTGTTGTGGCTGTCTGTTTCTTTCGGCCCCACTAATGCCCTGGTCACTCACTGTTAAGCAGTGCTATCATTGTGCCTGAGCTGCCGATGCCGCCACTGCTCACACTGTTCGCGCTGTCCTCCAGACGTTGGGGATTGAACTAAACACCACTCCCAGCCTCGCCGCACTGCACTGCTCCTCCAACGCTCCATAACTCGGCGCTGTCTTCACGCGCCTGTGCCTCGGCCAGTCCTCAGAACTGCACTGCCCATTGTGCTCCGGCGCCGCGACTCTCTGCATCGTCGCTGTCAGAACCGGGTCAGAACGGCACTTGGGGTATTAAGCACGCCCCCAGCCAATCAGAAGCTGGGGGCGTGAAAACTTTTTTGACAGCTGTATTATGCCGCCACCCCTTACTTCCAGTGGTGACATAATAAACCAGTACCTTAGAAAGGACCTCCAGGGTATTGTGGTCTAACCACCTGCTCAACACAGGATTCACTAAATAATCCAAGACTGATGTCTGTTTAGCCTTTGTTTGAACACCTCCATTGAGGAAGAACTCCCCACTTCCCGTGGTAACCTGTTCCACTCATTGATCCCCCTCACTGTCTAATATCTAATCTGTGTCTCCTCCCTTTCAGTTTTATCCCATTGCTTCTAGTCTTTCCTTGTGCAGATGAGAATGGGGCTGATCCCTCTGCACTGTGACAGCCCTTCAAATATTTGTAGGCAGCTATTAAGTCTCCTCTCAGCCTTCTCTTCTGCTAAACATTCCCAGATCCTTTACCCGTTCCTCATAGGACATGATGTGCAGACCGCTCACCATCTTGGTGACTCTTCTCTGAACTTGCTCCACTTTGTCTATGTCTTTTTAAACTGGAGTGCCCAGAACTGGACCCAGTATTCCAGATGAGGTCTGACTAAGGAAGAGTAGAGGGGGTAATGACCTCACGTGATCAAGACTCTATGCTTCTCTTAATACATCCAAGAATTGTGTTTGCCTTTTTGGCTGCTGCATCACATTGTTGACTCATGTTCAGTCTATGATCTATTAGTGTACCCAAGTCTTTTTCACATGTGTCCTTCCCCCCCTCCCCATGTTGTCAGTCCTTTTTCTCCCTACCCACCCCCCTTCTGCCCCCTCCCCATGTTGTCAGTCCTCTTTCTCCCTCCCCGCCCCCCTTATGCCCCGCCTCCCCATGTTGTCAGTCCTCTTTCTCCCGCCGCCCTTTCCTGATCTCCCTCCCTCGTTTCTTCTGCTCTTTCTCTTCCCATCCCTATTAACTTGTCAATAATGAGGAGCAGCAGCCTGTGATGCTCCACACATTGCGGAGGGGATGGAGAGAGGGTGACCTTGGCACACAAGAGTCTCCAAGCCTCGGCATCCAGCAACGGGAGGAAGACTTTGCATCACCATACCAGAAGTTGGTGAGGGTAACGTCCGGATGGACAACTTACACAACGCACACACAGTTAGTGTTAGGCTTAGCAGCGGTAGGAACAAGCTGGTGTAACGCAGGAGATAGGTGGACATAGGAGTTGGTGGGATCAAGTTTACAACCCGTTATATTAGTTAAACGTTCATAGTTATAATGTTATCCTTTCCATTAAAACTAGCTAGATAATATGATAGCGCCTGATACAGACAGTTCTTGACAACACAATAGCTCTTCGGGATAAAGGGGCACTCCGGCCATTAGAAAGTCCCCTACCCACTGGATCCAAGCATCCATAAGAGACCGGATGCTTGTTGAATACTGAGCTGCCCCGTGCCCTCTCTTCTATCCATTCTTATCTGCCTTTTCTGCTCGTACATTTTCTACTTTTTTATAATCACCAGTGTGCATTTCTCCTACTTTAGAAGAACTACTCGCCTTTTCTAATTAGGAGCAAATCGTCGTCTAGTGTCTGTCTTTGGTGTGCTTTTTTTTCTTTTTTTTTTTCTCCCACCTTCTTAACAACTTGGCAACACTTCAATTTAGTTCACTAAATATTCGGGGACTTAATGTTCCCCACAAAAGATCGCAAGTCTTAAACCAGCTATATAAGCAGAGGGTCCAAGTGGCATTATTTCAGGAGACACACTTCAAAGTAGGGGTACTACAGGCCTGACAGCCGGGCGGGTGGGGTCTCTATCACGATACATATGTCCCTAACTCACCACCTCCTAGAAACAACAATAGATCCTCAGGGACGATACATCCTCATTAAGGTAAAAATAGGAACTACTAAACTCACAATCGCAAACTGGTATGCGCCAAACCAACAACAGGCAGTAGCTAACCAAGCCTTCCTGAACGCGGTGGCCGAGTTTGCAGAAGGGGTTGTCGTAGCCGGAGGGGACTACAATATGACCTTAAACCCAGATATAGATTCCTTGGCAGGTAGGGGCCAATGTCCCCCTTGGGCAATGGTGGACCTTTAAAAACTGAATCCATGCACTACAGCTGGTAGATATATGGCGTATCCTACATCCACAGGATAGGGGTTACACATTCTTCTCACACCCACATAATTCCTATAGTCGCATAGACTACTTCCTTCCGGGACATCATGCCCTGTCGTGGCAGCCTACGGCCACAATAGGGGATATGGTGTGGTCGGATCACTCTCCTATATTCCTGACACTGCCGGATCAAACAGATCTCCAGTGGACATGGAGGCTGAACGACAACCTCCTGAAAGATAGTGTATGTGAAGCGGACGTCAAAGAACAGATAGAGACAATTCTATGGACACATGCCACAGACACCACTCCGGCCTCTATTCAATGGGAGGCGCTGAGGGGCACACTAATCAAACATGGCTCCAGGCTCAAAAAAAAAAGGGCCATTGTAATGACTAAACTCCACAAGCAGATTCACACCCTAGAGTCGGCACATAAAAACCTTTCACCAGATACTCTGGCTGATCCGGTCCGGGTCAGGAAAGAGCTGAAATCAAGATTAGATCAGAAATATCTCCACCTAAGAAACCAACACAAGCGCTTTCAGTATGAATACTCCAGTAAAGCAGACCAACCCGTCCTGTCTGATCCATCCGAGGGCAGCGCAGACATTCATTCCCAGGATCAAAAATGTGACGGGCACCAACACGTATAACCCCACAGAAATCCTGGATGTATTCCAAAAATACTATTTCCAGCTCTACAATCTTAAGGGACAATTCGCAGACATGAACCAAACATTACTAAAAGACCGAATCTCTAAATATGGCCCTACCGGTAATAAGCTCCGACTTCAGAGACCCATTGGAAGGGGACATCACAGTGGAGGAGATACAGCAGGTTATCAAAAGTACCCCGGCTGGGTAAAGCCCAAGGCCTGACGGCCTCATCCCAACCTTTTACAAATTTCTCAGACAGCAGCTTGCCCCCTTTCTAGCATGGGCGTTCTCCTTGGTCTCCCATGGATCCCCCTTCCCACAACAGGCCCGTGAGGTTCACATTAGTGTAATTCCAAAACTAGGAAAAGACACCACAGTCTCCACTAACTGTAGGTCAATCTCACTGATTAACGTCGACATAAAGATCTATGCTAAGGTCCTGGCCAACAGGCTCTCTCCGCACCTCCTGAACATTGTACACATGGACCAGGTGGGCTTTGTCAGAGGGAGAGAAGCCAGAGACAATGTAATAAAAACCCTGCTCCTTGTGGCTAAGGCTCGAGATGGTGCTCATCCGATGTGTCTGTTGTCGGTGGATGCAGAGAAGGCCTTTGACAGGGTTCACTGGGAGTTTCGTGCGGCAACACTTGAACAGATAGGCTTCACAGATAAGGAATTGTCAACCACACTCCCCAATATTACCCAACTGTGAGTGGAGTGCAAAATAGATGCCCACTCACATGGGATGAGACCCCAATCTCAACAAAGTCCAGACAGTCCAGCATACGGTGAGCAACATCAGAGGTGTAGAAGTATATCAGATTCACACAGCAGGTCTGATCAGATCATTCTGGGCTTTTATTCACCTTCCATGGTTATGACAGCATAGCGACGTTTCGACCCGTCATCTAGGTCTTTCTCAAGCTACTACACATACACTGTTATGCCCCACATCTATATATATAAAGATGAAAGCCCTCACTGACTCACTGACTGACTGACTCACTCACTCACTGACTCGCCACTAATTCTCCAACTTCCCAATGTCGTAGAAACATACAATTTGGCACAAGCATAGATTATCTCCAAAATAGGAAAAGTAAAGGGGTCCCAACCCGATTATTCAATTCTAGCTCAAAAGAACTAGCGTCCACATTTTACGTACGGAATCTAATTCTCTCACTTCCCGATGTCATAAAAACTTGAAATTTGGCACGAGCATTGATTATGTCATGAATAGGAAAAATTAATGGGTCCTAACTCTATTATTCAATTCTAGCGCAAAAGAATTAGCATCCAAATTTTACGTATGAAATCTAATTCTCTCACTTGAAATTTGGCACGAGCATTGAATGTGTCATAAATAGGAAAAGTTACCGGGTCCCAACTCAATTATTTAATTCTAAGCGCAAAAGAACTAGCGTCCAAATTTTACGTACATAATCTAATTCTCCAACTTCCCGATGTCGTAGAAACATACAATTTGGCACAAGCATAGATTATCTCCAAAATAGGAAAAGTAAAGGGGTCCCAACCCGATTATTCAATTCTAGCTCAAAAGAACTAGCGTCCACATTTTATGTACGAAATCTAATTCTCTCACTTCCCGATGTCATAGAAACTTAAAATTTGAAACGAGCATTGATTATGTCATAGATAGGAAAAGCTAATGGGTCCCAACTCGATTATTCAATTTTAAGCGCAAAAGAATTAGCGTCCAAATTTTACGTATGAAATCTAATTCTCTCACTTGAAATTTGGCACGAGCATTGAGTGTGTCATAAATAGGAAAAGTTACCGGGTCCCAACTCAATTATTTAATTCTAAGCGCAAAAGAACTAGCGTCCAAATTTTACGTACATAATCTAATTCTCCAACTTCCCGATGTCGTAGAAACTTGAAATTTGGCACGAGCATTGATTATGTCATGAATAGGAAAAATTAATGGGTCCTAACTCTATTATTCAATTCTAGCGCAAAAGAATTAGCGTCCAAATTTTACGTATGAAATCTAATTCTCTCACTTGAAATTTGGCACGAGCATTGAATGTGTCATAAATAGGAAAAGTTACCGGGTCCCAACTCAATTATTTAATTCTAAGCGCAAAAGAACTAGCGTCCAAATTTTACGTACATAATCTAATTCTCCAACTTCCCGATGTCGTAGAAACTTGAATTTTGGCACGAGCATTGATTATGTCATAGATAGGAAAAGCTAATGGGTCCCAACTCGATTATTCAATTCTAAGCACAAAAGAATTAGCGTCCAAATTTTACGTACGGAATCTAATTCTCTCACTTGAAATTTGGCACGGGCATTGATTATGTCATTAATAGGAAAAGTTACCGGGTCCCAACTTAATTATTCAATTCTAGCGCAAAAGAATTAGCGTCCAACCTTTACGTGTGTAATCTAATGCTCTCACTTCCCGATGTCATAGAAACATGAAATTTGGCACAAGCATTGATTATGTCATAAATAGGAAAAGTTAATGGGTCCCAACTCGATTGTTCAATTCTAAGCGCAAAAGAATTAGCGTCCATAGTTTACGTATGGAATCTAATTCTCTCACTTCCCGATGTCATAAAAACTTGAAATTTGGCACGAGCATTGATTGTGTCATAAATAGGAAAAGCTAATGGGTCCTTACTCTATTATTCAATTCTAGCGCAAAATAATTAGCGTGTACATTTTATGTACGAAATCTAATTCTCTCACTTCCCGATGTCATAGAAACTTGAAATTTGGCACGAGCATTGATTATGTCATAGATAGGAAAAGCTAATGGGTCCCAACTAGATTATTCAATTCTAAGCGCAAAAGAATTAGCATCCAAATTTTACGTACGAAATCTAATTCTCTCACTTGAAATTTGGCACGAGCATTGATTATGTCATTAATAGGAAAAGTTACCAGGCCCCAACTCGATTATTCAATTCTAGCGCAAAAGAATTAGTGTCCAAACTTTACGTGTGTAATCTAATGCTCTCACTTCCCGATGTCATAGAAACATGAAATTTGGCACTCGCATTGATTATGTCATAAATAGGAAAAGGTAATGTGTCCCAACTTGATTATTTAATTCTAAGCGCAAAAGAATTAATGTCCAAATTTTACATACATAATCTAATTCTCTCATTTCCTGATGTCATTTTATATGAAGGAAGCGTCGCATGGTTACCTCCACCTGGTGTTTCCTGAGTAACGCAAAGAACCATGCAAATTGGTGAACATATGTTTTTCCAGTATCTCTAAAGTAACCACGACTTCATAAGATTTTCCGTGTGAACACCAGATAAACACCAGTACCAAATTAACTCGGGCGAAGCCGGGTACATCAGCTAGTTTTATTTAAGACTGAATCCAATCACTTTCACATTACAAATTACAAAAACCTCCCATCCACATGTTTCCAATCACTACCTCTCACTTACCATAGGTCAGCATGTGACAGAACCTTAGTCCAGTAGATTACGTAAAATGTCTCAATCGTGTTCAGAATATTTAGGTTGGACACCCTATCTCCTTGGGGACTAAATATTGAGTATAGCATGGCACCTTATCTGTAGGCATTTAGGTAGGGTTCAGCATAGCTTGCTTCAGTATGTGCATGATAACCATCAGAACATGCAAGATTTTAATGTGTCTCTCTCCACTTTTCAGATTGTACGGCGGAGGACAGCACGTGATGACAGAGCAATCTATGGGATTTGAAGTCCTATAAATCATGATATAAGAGTATTAGCAGATGACAAATAGGCAATGGATCCTTGGGATTAATATCCACATAGCACAAGTGGTCTGAGTAAATGGATTTTTATTGATGTATAGAATGATTTGGATTAATAAAGATATTTCATGCATGTCATGGAATATAAAGTGTTAAGTTTCAGAATGCAATAAGTGTATGTTTCTTACCTTGTATTGGACTATTGACCCTTAAATAGAAGACTAAAACCTATGCTTTGTAGTGCCGGGAACTAGGATTTTAAGATAAAAAGTCAACAGACAAATTAGCTATGTTAACAGAGAAGACACACAATTATTGCATGACTATTGTCTAATGCACCAGCAATCTCCTGACTTGGGTAATTTTGTGTGTTTGAGCTTTGAGAATATTTGGTAGATGTCAATAAGTCCTAAGTAGTTTCACCTTTGTACCAGTAAGCGACGTAACACTAATCTTTGTACCAGGCAACATTTGGATACGCCTTCTTCTTCTTGTATAAGAATTGGCAATGTTCACCATAAAGTAGAATTCATTCATTGATTCTCATGGAGAAGTGTCTTGACATAACATGGAGGGATTTCATGCTATTGATAGATAATGCTGGGCAAAATCTCCTCATCACGGGCTTCCATATCTACCAATTTGGCACCTGGCAACGAGGTCATCAGATCGGTACCGGTGTGGTCCGATAACAATGCATGATTATCCTGCTCTGAAAAATTGGTATTGATGTAGAGGAACCAACAAATATTCACTAAACCGACTACAATCTGTGGAGACAGTAGTAATCAATTATGTCTCCTAATAGCTCTGGATTGTTACTCTAAAAGAATCACATTGGGCTTTGTGCTATTTAGCATATGCCTTTTGGGGCATGCCATTTATATGGCGTGATTGCTGTCTTGCCGCACCATTGGGTTGCTGTTAATACACGCAGAAGTGTCTGGCTGTCTATTTGACAACCGGAATGAGGCGAGTGGTATGGTCACATGAGGCGCAGAGCTCTCTGACGTGTGGCTCACACATGCTATGTGAGCGCTGCGAACATCTCGTGTGACGTTGCTGCTGATCCTGCACAGGTGCTGAACGTTGCGATGTTCTGGCTATATACCTACACTCACGTAAGATCTACGCATGGGTGCGGATGCGGCTGGGAGCGGTGATGGGACACGGGGAGGTCTCGAGCGCTCAGGACACCAGTACATGCACAATGAGGATCTTGAACATGATTCAGACATTTTAGGTAATCTACTGCACTAAGGTTCAGTCATTCACGTGCTGACCTATGGTAAGTGAGTGGTAGTGATTGGAAACATGAGGATGGGAGGTTTTTGTAATGTGAAAGTGATTGGATGCAGTCTTATATAAAATGTGG
The DNA here is from genome assembly GCF_035609145.1 of Eleutherodactylus coqui. NCBI lineage: Eukaryota > Metazoa > Chordata > Amphibia > Anura > Eleutherodactylidae > Eleutherodactylus > Eleutherodactylus coqui. Next base: position 512,690 of record NC_089843.1, on the reverse strand, counting down.
GGCATAACAGTGTATGTGTAGTAGCTTGAGAAAGACCCAGATGACAGGTCGAAACCTTGCTATGCTGTCATGACCATGGAAGGTGAATAAAAGCCAAGAATGATCTGATCAGACCTGCTGTGTGGATCTGATGCTGCTCGCTGTAAGTTGGACCCCTTAAGCAGGTAGGGCTGGGTCCTAAATTCTTGACTAGAACACTCGCTCTTTACGCTTGCCTCACGGCCAGAGTTAGGATAAATGGCACACTCTCCTCCTCCATCCATATTGGGAATGATACCAGGCAGGGCTGCCCCCTGTCCCCTCTGTTTTACGTATTAGTGATGGAGCATCTAGCAACGGCAGTCAGAAACACTGACTGATACGCCGACCATGTATTGTTATATATCACACAACCACACGACACCCTTCCTTCTTTGAGCAAAGAATTCGAGAGATTTGGCCAACTATCCAATTTTAAAATTAACTACAGAAAAACTGAAGCCCTAAATGTATCCCTGGGCCCAGAAACGAAAAAACACATAATAGAACATACATTACCCCTTTAAGTGGCAACAAGAGGCCATAAAATATCTTTGAATACATATAATTTAACCGTTCCTCATAGGACATGATTTGCAGACCGCTCACCATCTTGGTAACTCTTCTCTGAACTTGCTCCAGTTTGTCTATGTCTTTTTTAAAGTGGGGTGCCCAGAACTGGACCCAGTATTCCAGATGAGGTCTGACTAAGGAAGAGTAGAGGGGGATAATGACCTCACGTGATCTAGACTCTATGCTTCTCTTATACATCCCAGAATTGTGTTTGCCTTTTTGGCTGCTGCATCACATTGTTGACTCATGTTCAGTCTGTAATCTATTAGTATACCCAAGTCTTTTTCACATGTGCTGCTGCTTAGCCCAATTCCGCTCATTCTGTATGTGTTTTCTTCCTTTTTCTTGCCCAGATGTAGGACTTTGCATTTCTTGTTAAATACCATTCCATTAGCCGTCAGCTACTTTTCAAAATTCTCCAGATTTTTTTGAATCTTCTCTTCTCTTTTGTGTTAGTCATTCCCACTAACTTTGTGTTATCAGCATATTTGATCAGTTTTCCATCAATCTCCTTATCTAGATCATTTATAAACATGTTGACAAACACTGGGCCTAGGACAGAGCCTTGTTGTACCCTATTTGAGACATTCTTCCACTTGGATGTGCAGCCATTTATGACCACTCTTTGAGTACGATCACTCAGCCAGTTGTGAATCCACCTAACAGTTGCCTTGTCAATCCCAGATTTGGTCATTTTTTAAATAAAGAATGGTAAGAGATATTTTGTCAAATGCTTTACTAAAGTCAAGATATACTATATCCACCGCATTTCCCTGATTAACCCAGTCTGTCATTCTGTCATAGAGGGAAATCAGATTAGTCTGACATGACTTGTTTGTTACAAACCGATGTTCAGTCTGTGATCTATTAGTGTACCCAAGTCTTTTTCACTTGTGCTGCTTAGCCCAATTCCTCCCATTCTGTATGTGCTTTTTTCATGTTTCTTGCCCAGATGTAGGACTTTGCATTTCTCCTTGTTAAATACCATTCTGTTAGTCACCGCCCACTGTTCAAGCTTTTCTAGATCTTTTTGAATCCTCTCTCTTCCCTAGTGTTAGCTATCCCTCCTAGCTTTGTGTCATCAGCAATTTGATCAGTTTCCCACAATTCCCTCCTCTAGATCATTTATAAAAATATTGAACAACACTGGGCCCAGGACAGAGCCTTGTGGTCCCCACTTGACACATTTTTCCACTTGGATGTGCAGCCATTTATGACCACTCTTTGAGTGCGATCACTCAGCCAGTTGTGAATCCACCTAACAGTTGCCTTGTCAATCCCATATTTGGTCATTTTTTCAATAAGTATAGTATGAGATAATTTGTCAAAAGCTTTATTAAAGTCAAGATATACTATATCCACCGCATTTCCTTGATCAAAGAAGGAAATTAGCTTCGTCTGGCATGACTTGTTTGTTACAAACCCATGCTGGCTCTGGTTAATTACTCCATTTTCATCCAAGTACTTGTATGCATGCTGTTTAGTAATTTGCTCAAAGATCTTTTCCGGCATAGATGTCAGGCTTACAGGCAAGTAGTTTCCTGGATCCACCTTCTTTCTTTTTTTGAAGATAGGGTCAACATTTGCCCTTTTCCAATCTTCTGGGACTTCTCCTGTTCTCCAGGAATTTTCACAGATTATGGTGAGTGGTTCAGCAATTACCTCGGCTGTTTCCTTTAGTATCCTAGGATGTAATTCACCTGGACCTTGAGACTTGAATTCATTTAAGTTAGCTAAGTGTTCCCTTACCATCTCTCTGCTTACAGATAGCCCGCATTCGTTTATTCCCCCAATAGCGCAGGGAAGATCCATCTACTCTCTGAGAAAAAACAGATACAAAATAGGAATTTAAAAGCTTGACCTTCTCAACATCATTTTTGAACAATTAACTATTTTCATCCTGTAAACATCCTATAGCATCTTGGACTTTTCTTTTGCTTTTGATGCGCAAATCTTTTTTTTTTTAATTCTTTATTTATGAATTTTCAGAATAAAAAATTAGTTTCACATTGTCAGCAAGTGGCACAAAGATCATGCTTCAACCATTTCCATAAACTGTTGGCTGACAAAAGCTTTAACAGATTATTTGCTCAATCAATGTGAAATTTTATCCAAGTAAAACACATAAACTGAATTACCTATTCAACCAAACTAACCCATTTACTTAGGAATTGTCCACTGACTCCCAAAAAACAGAAAAAAGGGGGATAGGGAGGACGAGGATGGGCGTAGGGAAAAGAGAAAGGCAGGAGACACATGAGTGGCAACCCCCCCCCCCCACAACCCTAACCACCCCCTTACATTTTATTGTATTATTGTTAATTTATTCGCTGAGCTAAAAAGGGGCCTTGGAACGTCAGGATTAGGGCACAGAGTTGGATGTTGGGTGCAGGGTCCATCGAGCTTATTATGCGCATAGGCTCTTATACTCCTCGGAGTTTTGAAACTCAGTCCAATATTGCCATGTTTTTGAGAACTTGTCCTGTGTGTGTGTTTGATGGATGCTGTAAGGTCCTCCATCTCCCTGATCTCATGAACCTTACGAAACTGCATTGGAATAGTGGGAGGTGATGATTGTCGCCAAAATTTCGGGACGCATGTCCTAGCCGCGTCAACCAGATGTCTCACCACAGATTGCTTATAAGAGTACAAAGGCATCTTGCTGAGATGTATGAGAAAGAATGCAGGTGAATTTCGGAGTGCGTACTCCGTGACTTTGGAGGAGATACGCCATACCTCGGACCAGAAACCTGTTAGCACCAGGCATTCCCAAAATATATGTAATAATGTCCCAAGGCCTGTGCTGCACCTCCAACAGAGGGGGGAAACAGCGGGTATCATTTTATGCAGTCGGGAGGGCACCATGTACCAACGCGAGAGGATTTTGAAACCTGTTTCCTGAGTCTTGCTTGAAATGGAGGATTTATGTGTGAAGGTGTAGATTTTATTTAGCTGTTCAGGTGTAAGCAATACTGCCAAGTCCCTTTCCCAGGCAAGAACATATGATGGTGGTGGGGTCTGTTTCCACAGTTAGTATCTTAAAGATGTCTAAAAGGGTATGACGGGGGTGGGGGGGGGGGGCTCAACCCACTACAGAGATGCTCAAAAGGAGTTTTAGCTCTAGAGTATCCCAAGGCAGGGGGTAGAGAAAGGAGGAAGTGTCTAATTTGGACTATTTGCCAGTAAGTCAGTGGTGTGGGTTCTGTGATATTTGCTAATGCATCTACCGATAACCAATGTCCCTCAGATAGGAAATGGGTTGCTCTACATCTCCTGCTCTGGATCCAAAGGTGGAGCCCACCTCCCTTTAAACTAGACGGAAAGGCAGGTTTCCCCAAAATGGGAGAGATGCCCTGATTTTGGAAAACTCGGGAGAGGACCTTAAGAGTAGGGCCTATTGTAGGGTGTAAACTGTCCTCCAGGGGGATATCCCCATGTAGCCAGGGTAAGGCAGTCAGGAGTACAGAGGTGAACGTCAGTTCTAGCGAAACCCACTGCCCAAATTCTTTGTGTCTATACCAGTCAACCACATGTAGTAAGTGGGATGCTTGATGATAGGCCACCATGTCAGGTTGGCCTAGACCCCCTCTCTCTTTGGGTCTCGACAAGGCACAAGGGGCTATGTGGGGAGGCGTGTCTGCCCAGAAAATCTTGAGAGTAGTGAGTGTAAATGTCGGAAGAAAAACCTGGGGATGTGAATAGGCAAGGCTTGGAGGATGTACAATATTCTGGGCAGGATATTCATCTTAATTATTGAGCATCTACCAAACCAGGAGAAAAGGCCTTTAATCCAATATGTCAGATCCTTTTTGATATTATTCAGTAGGCTCGGGTAGTTGGCTGCATGGAGGTTGTAGGTATCTGTGGTAAGATAGACCCCCAAATATTTGACATTGTCACTAGCCCAACAGAAGGAGAAAGGAACTTTTAGTTCGGAAAGTAGGGAAAGAGATAAGGATATGTTGAGTGCAGCAGATTTTTGGTAGTTAATCTTGAAATTCGATAGCATGCAGTAAACGCGGAATTCATTCTGGAGGTTTGGAAGGGATATATGGGGGTTTGAAAGAAAACACAATAGGTCGTCTTCGTATGCAGCTGCCTTGTGCGTGGAGCCCCCTAATTGAATGCCCATAATGTTGGTATTGATACGAATATGGGCAAGGAGAGGCTCCAGGCACAAGACAAAAAGAAGAGGGGAGAGAGGGCACCCTTGTCGCGTACCATTGGCGATTAGAAAAGGAGTGGAAGACTGCCTGTTTGCTTTAACCGCAGCTGAGGGGGAAGAGTATAAACTAGAGATCGAGCTCATCATGTTCTGGCCTAGTCCCAAGTGCCCAAAGGTTACTTGCAAAAAGTCCCAGTCGATCCTATCAAAGGCTTTGTCTGCGTCTGTGGACAAGAGGCATATAGGTGTGGATGTTTTTTTTGCCTGGTGGATGATATTAATGGCCTTAATGGTGTTCTCCCGTGCCTCACTCAATGGTACAAAGCCCGCCTGACCTCCGTGTATTAAATCGCATAGAAGTGGTGATAAGTGATTGGCAAGGATTTTCGAGAAAAGTTTTAGGTCTACATTGAGGAGGGATATGGTACGGTAACTCTGGCATTGGGAGGGATCTTTCCCCTCTTTTGGGATCACCGTAATGAAAGCTTTCAGGGTATCTCTTGGTAAGCTGGCACCTGCGCTAAGGGAATTGAAGGCCCGAAGGAAATGGGGGGACAGAATATTAGAAAATGTCTTTTAATATAAGAGGGTGAAACCATCTAGGCCAGGAGCTTTCCCTGTCTGCGATTCTTTTACTGTAAGAGCTAGTTCTTCTGGTGAGATAGGTGACTCGAGAGATTGAACTGCTTTTCGAGAGAGATGTGCCATGCCTGAGTTTAGGAGATAAGAATGAATTGCTCCTCTATGTGAAATCCGCTGCTGCTCCGAAATGAGTGGGGATAGATTATACAAGGATTGATAATAGTCATGAAACACCTCTGCTATGGGTTGAGGAAAATGGAAGTTATATCCTGATGGAGAGGAGATATGTGTGATGTAGGAACGGGTCCTCTTCTTCCTCAAGGCTCAGCCCAATGTGCGGCTGGGTTTGTTACCAAATTCATAGAATTGTCTCCTCTATTTTGTTAAACACCCCTTAGCACGTGACATGTACAGTAAACATACCTTGTCTCTTAATTGTACTAAGTCGCGTCCTTTGGTTTTGGGGACAGGATGGGTGCTGTGGTTGACAATTGGAAAACGAGCATCCTTCAGTTTAGGAATACCTCTAAAATGGCTTTCCTGCATGAAGGCAACATGGGCTCTTTTGAGCCACAGAAGACGGAACAGGGAGGACCTTTTCTCCGGAATGTTCAGACCCTATACATTGATGGAGATAATATTAAGGTTAGGTCTGACAGAGGACATAGTTAGGTTGGAGGAGAATTAACCAACTCAGAGGACGGAACTGGTGGAGGAAGAGAAAAGGGGACCTGCTATATTGGGATAGAGAGAGACAATAACAAAATAAAAGGAGGAGAAAGAAGAGAAAAAAGAAGAAAAAAGGAAATCCACAACAACCACACTGGAGGGAGGAGAAGGGGGACACTAAAGCAGACAAGGAGAAGACCGACGCACAGGATGGGGTAGATGGTGTTGAAGGAAACAACGGGGGAACAGTGGACTATAGGCCCTACTTGTTGACCCGCACGCCCAATCGGGTCGGCCATTCAGGACAACAAGGCAGGCTGAATTATCTAAACTTTTAACTCCTTAGTTGAGGAGCCTGTACCCACTTAACGTGGGGTGTAGGCACCAAACAGGAACCCTAAGTGGCTAATGTGGAATAGCAGAGTGCTGTCCGTGAAGGTGGTACAAACCTAGAAAAAACAATCAAGTAGCCCCAGAACCCACTAGTGAAAGAGTGAAATGTTCAAGGGAAGATAGGTTAGGGGACAGTCTAGCGAGTGTAAAGGCCGGCTGAGAGGCGAAAGAACAATCTTTCCTCAATTCCTCTCAGCAGATGATTCACCATCCAGAGGGTGACGGGCCTCTGTGTGTCCATGTTAAGGTTGAGTCTGGAAGGAACCACCCTAGGTTATCCTTGACAAGCCAGGACTGGGAGCCGGAAAAAAAAAAAGAGTGAAAGGTGAAAAGAATTAAGAGAGACCCAGAGGATTAGAGGCAGGGTACCATAGTGACAGCATAAACTTTAAAACAAAATCTACGCCCCCTTCTTCACGCTGAGCTAGCTGTAAATGCGCTGGGCATGACAAAGGAATACCCTAATGTCCAGTTTAGTTCTGAGCTTGAGGAGAACCTTGAGACATCCCTCCAGGCATCCCAACTGGGGGAACCGATTCTTCCTCCATCAGTTGGCTGATTGCAGGTGGTAGAGTCCAGTTCGGGACAGGGACAGCTGGAGCCTCCAAAAAGAGAAATGCACCTTCCAGGTCAGCCGGGGACTTAACGGTATAGGTTTGGCCTCGCTTCCTAATGATGATGTGGAAAGGGTGGCCCTATCTGTACGTGGCATCCGCCGCACGAATAACCTCCAACAGAGGCCTGATGACTCTCTGCATGTACAGTGTCAGTCTAGAGACATCTGGAAGGATAGTGATCTCCAATCTCTTGAATTTGATTGGGCCTTGCTCCCAGGCGTAGCGCAGAATGTCCTCCTTTTATCTGTAAAAACCCCGTGGGTAGTTAGGGTTATGCTTCCGCGGTCCCACCAGATGGTGGACTCTACCTAGCTCTATTGCTCTGTCCTCTGGTCTGTTTAAGAGCCTGTTAAAGATGGCCACTACATAGTCATGGAGAGCATCTGGTGAAATGTCCTCAGACAGGTCTCTGAGTTTCAGATTGTTCCGGCGTCCTCTGTTTTTGATGTCATCAAGGTGCAAGGCAAAGTCTCTCATCTGGGACCTGTGGTTGTCCAAGGATTGGGCTAGATGCAGCACGTGCAGAGAGGTGGTCGTGGATGTTTGCTCCAACATCAGGACTCAAGCTGTTAGGGATTGGACCGACTGGGTCACGGTGTGGATCACTGTGGCGTGTTTTTCTTCTATCCGCTGGATCTGCAGCTCCAGATCTGTCATAGTTGGTAAGGTGCTGACTATCTTCCAGAGCTCTTTTATTGTATGGGATAAGTCCGTAGGCATGGTAAGAGAGGGTCCATCTGGCTGCTGTAAATTGGGTTGAAAGAGGGGAGCTGCCCCTGAAGACAGCAAAGAGATCATTGAGCTCTGTGGAGGGTTTGTGATGGCGGCGAGAGTGCCCCCAACCCGTACTGGAGAAGTGTCACCGTGTGTGGGAGCTATGATGGCCTGGAGGCTATGCTGGCTCATCTTTGTCTGCCCATGGGCACAGTGTTCTTGCCTTGTGGTGGAGCTCAGCAGTATGGGGAGAGATGCGGCTGGGACATGTGGTGTCATAAAAACTGGTGTCCCAGAGACCTCTTTGTACAAGGGTGTGGGTTTCTCCCTGGTCCGCTGTGGGAGAGGAGCTGCAGTCTGGTGTGCTGGAGTGGGGAGCACATGGACCTCAGACTCCATATTGGGAGATAACGGTGGTGAGGTAGTCTCTCTGCCCTCTGGCTACAGGGGAGCTGCTGACAGTATGCCTCTCTCCTTCCTTCCTGCCCTCTGCTGTGCTTCCAGTGAGCTGGGTACTGTGGAGGGTATAGGGGCTGTAAAGTTGCACTGCCCTGACGGAGTGGGAGACACACTTATCCTCTGGTCGGCGGGGAGCGCTGGGCGCATTGGCGGCTCCTCTGACAGCTCCTGGAGGGGACTCGCAGTACCGCTGGTGAGTCCTGCTTGCTTGTCTGATTGGGGAGGGGGGGGAAGCGGCATTCCCCCTTCCTCTTTGTGAGCATTGAGAGGGGGTTTGTAGAGCCCTCTCAGCGGGTGATGCCTCGTGGTACCCTGGGGCCATGTTTAGTGAGCGGCGAGGAGAAGAAGTAGACGCGCTGCTGAGGTAGCGGCACATCAGAGTGTCTGCGGCAGGCGGAGCGCTCCCCTTCTTTCTTCTTCCTTTAGCCATGCCTCTAGATTGCTTTTTTCCTTTGGATAAAGGTAGTCCTGGCTGAAGTCCTGGTATGTGGGTCCAGAGCCCCTTCCCTATGCTTCCTCATGCTGCCATGCCAAAGCCATGCCCCCTGATCGCCCAAATCGTTTTACTTATTGCTTTTGGCCTCTCTTACAAGCCTCAGTTCATTATCAGCTTTAGCTTTTCTGACACTTGCCCTACAGTTTCTGCAGACCCCATTATATTTTTCTTTAGATATTCCCTCCTCTTTCCATTTGATAAACATATTTTTCTTCCTCTATAACATGTGTACAAGTTCTGTGTTCATCCATCCGGGTCTCTTTAAATGCTTCCCATTCTTCCTTCTTTTAGGGATTGGTAACGATTGTGCTTTGAGAATTTCATTTCGCAACTTTCTTGGACATTTGTGTCCTTAGGAACATCCAGCCATTGGATCCTTCGTACGCTCTGAAGAGATTGCAGAAAACACCCTAACTAAGAAAGGTGTTAGTTGCTGCTAGAATAGTTTATAAAAAGTGGGTGTAAAGCCATTGGGCCCAGGACTCTTTCCTGATGCAGTGGTTTTAATTGTCTCCTCTATCTCCTCCTCGATGATATGTTCTCTTATGCCTCCCTAGAGTAATCATCCAGTGTCGGAAAAGCCGTCTCTGCAATGTACCCAGAGATGCACTTCATCAGAGTACATTCGTACATATATGTTTTAATCAAGATAATCACCTTTCTGCTTAATAGATAATAGAATTCTACTTCAAATACACGGCCCACAGCAGCACTCAAAAAGGTAGCTCACGTCTTAGACAGCTTTACAGCCACAATGATGTCACGCCTCCTCAGGCTGGATCCAGAGCCTGCTCCACTCACCAACTAGTCCATACATAGAGAGGCAGCATCCATGGCACAGGGATAAATAAAAAAGAACTTTATTCCATCACGGTTCTGATAGCATATACAGCAACATGGACACCACAATGAAGAGTAGCGGCGACGTTTTGATCCGGTAAGGATCTTTCTTAAGCCCAACTCCTCTACTCACTCACATGGTATAAAAGAAAACGTCGCCGCTACTCTTCATTGTGGTGTCTATGTTGCTAGATAATAGAATTGTTCGCTTTGAGCTCTGAGATAGAGATATCTTTGGTCCAGCTTTGATTGGAGGTATCTCCTTAACTAACTCTGCTAATATGGTTGGAGATTGATTACATTTATGTGAGGTTTCAAGTGTGTGGATTTTTTGGAGGAGGTGGAAGATTTGAAGTGCCCTTTGTTCTTGAGTCTCATACCATATTTAGGTAAAATGCCCCTAAGGATACTCTTCAGCACGGGTATGAATAGAAAGTATAACCTTTTCTTGAGGGTGCAGAACTTGCCAAATCTTTATTAGTTGAAGATTGTGCAGTAGGTGTTTGAGTGATTGCATATGTCTAGTTCGAACTGTGCCACGGCCCGCTGAGGTGTCAATACTGGGATTGAAAGTAAGGTTTAAGTTCCCTCCAACAAAAAGCACCCCTTTAGCAAACTCAGCCAGCGTATCCAAAAAGGAATGGCAAGCTGCAACCTGGTGCTGGTTTCGGGGCATACCAGTTAGCAATAGTAAAGTTGGTTGATCCAATGATTAATTTAATAAATGCACAACGGCTCTGTGTATCCAGACGTTTGTCAATCAAACAATGGGCTAAAGATTTATGAAGAGCAATAAACCTCTACTTCGGAATGCCATTAGTAAACTGAAAACAAATCTAATAAGGCACACATTTAGATTTAAACATGTAAGACATAGAACCGAGCAGGCATAGGTTATGAGAACTAAACCCAGAAAAAGTCCATGTCCCATATCCAGGTAAACACACAGTGTAAGCAATTCCTGTACCCCTTCAGCAGAGTCATAATCAATGGCAAAGGAACCAAGAAAGAGTGCATTGGGGAAACTCATGTATCAGCGTGAACCCTTTAGTTAGCAGAGAAGTCCTGTTCCATCCCTCTGTTGGAAGCAGACCTGCTGGAATGTTTGTCATTTTCACATGTCAAGAAAAGTCAGAGTCCTGTCCAAGGAACTGGGTGAAAGGAAGAGAACTGCCATATCTCCTGAAGGTCTGCTGAAATAAAAATGTTAAACAGTTAGGTCTCCATATGGAGGAATTATAGTGGGGATAGTTGCCTTAAGTGTTTCGACTTCCAAGATGAAGGGCTCTGAATGTTTCTTAAATGCTAAGAAAAATACTTTAGGCCAATGGGGAACTAAATAGGCCCTGATTCTTTCTTTGTCCAATTCTGTCCCTTCCATGTTTACCGGCCTGTTCTCTAGGAATCTGGGGGGTTCTCTCTCCAGTAATATTGTAGGGATAGGGGCTAATCATGGATAATGGTTGAGGGAAGATTAGACAGCTCCCTGGGGTTCCAGAGAACATTCGTACAGCCCTCATGGCAAACTCGTAGGTGGAATGGGAATCCCCAGGTATAAGAAAAATTGTGATATCATTGGGAGTACAGAATAGGCCGAATGGCTTTTCTTTTTTGTAAGGCAACCCAAGACAGCTCAGAAAGTAACTGGCTGGGTTTGCCTTGGTATATTTGAAGGCGTTGCCGTGATTTTTTCATAATCGCCTCCTTCACCTGATAGTGATGGACTCTGCATATAACATCCATAGGGTGCTCAGAGTTGTCCAATCTGAGTCCAAGAGACTGGTGGACATGGTCTAGCTCTAGGAAAGACTCCGGAGGGACCTCCAAAATGGAGTTACAAATATGGTGGAGTGTTTCCTCCAGACATTGCTTCACTTCCTCGGGGACACCCCGAGTCCTAATATTGTTTCTTCTTTTCCTGTCCTTTATGTCACTCAGAGGGTCCATCAGTGACTACATCTGATGGGTACTGGCATCAGTTTTACCCATCAGATGCAGTCACTGATGACATTCTGGTACTATGAGGGACTCCTGCATATTTACTTGTAGTGTTAAGTCATCTATGGAAGTCTCTATCATGGTGACCCTTGTGTTAATTTGGTGATTCTCAGTGTGAACAGAGGCCAGATCAGCTTTATATGAGTTTTGCAACGTGGCAATATAGGCTTCCATATCTTTTTTAGTAGGTATAGCTTTGATGTGAGCAGTGAGGGCCCTGATCTCTTCTAATACTGCAATCCCTTGAATGGGATTATGCATGCTGGGTCCTGTCATGACTGCGATGAAAGGGTCTGGAGAGCTGTATGTGGCCACGGTCTGTGACAGAGACTGAAGTAGAGCAGGTAAATGAAGAATGTCCATGTACCTGTGTTCTGGTAGGTGTAGAGAAAGCACCCAGGGGAATCCTTTAGCCATGGTGCTGTGTCATGTGGGAAAATGGGTCTCCCCTCTCCCAGCCCATCCACCTCCTGTTAGCAGATGCTCCCACTGCACTGGACAGCCTCCTGGTTGTGTCCATGGTGTAGCAGTAGTGATTGTGGTAAGCCCTGGAATGACAGCAAGGGTGAGTGGGTGAGCGGTGTCTCCCACCTGTGTAACCATCACAGAGGGGTGTCTGTAAGGAGAATTTATGTGTTTATCAAAGAGAAGATGATCCCAGATCTTGTGCAGAAGTCTGGACCCAGGAGAAATACAAATCACACCAGCCTGTGCGGTATCAGATGATTTCTAATTTATTCTAAGGTGTATGTAGCTTATATACCATAAATGACATCACAGGAAAAGTACATACCTCCAAGAGTAATAAGAATACATAATAGGCTGAAACTAAAATGATTACCATAAGTTACACCTCTTAAGGTGTTACTATAACATATAATGAAACCGTTATGAATTCAGTGAAAAGGAATACAAGGGGGAGTCTGAGAGACTGCCTTATCTCCTGTCTGTCTGCCCCAGTACCATGCACAGCTATAGAAAGCTTTCGTTTAACCCCTTCACTACTTCTACTAGCATCATGCTATATCTTTCTAGTCTACAATCCAATACAACTAACTGATACATTGATCTACAATTTTCTTAACATTCCCCACTTTAGATCAATACATCAACACAGTATCTTAGTAAGACTAGGTCTCAAATACATATATAAAGTAGCTCTACCACAGACCCCTGGCTTGGTCAGGCCCGAAGCTTTATCACCAGAAGGTCTGGGTTCACACTCCAAGACTAAGTACGTAATGATTTCATATAACAGTATTACATTGATCCATATATATAGATGTCATTCCACCAATTGTATTAGCCCCGCCCCCAAGAGACTGTTGGCCTTGATTTATTATTATCCGATTAATGCGTCTTTCTTCATATAAAAATGATTGTCCATCATGATATAAAATCTTACTTATCGAAGTGTCAATCAGTTATTTAGAGCAATCCTCCGGTACAATCAGAACGCACTGGAATCAAAATGTCACACTTCAAAATCATCAAAGTAAAATGGCGCTTCCTTCGTAGAACTTTTACCCATCACTTGTCATACAGAGGTGGTCACCTGACCCAGTAAGCCATCTTGTTCTCCGTCATCTTGTATATTTTGGATCATAGTTTTGTTGATGGAAGTGTTAATAAGGTTTTGTAGCCGTCCTCAGATACATGGAATACAGCAGCAACCGCAGAGTACTAGAATAGAGGCAGATACTGACACAGACTAGTGTGGAGTATATGACTTGTGACCGCTGTGTCACAGACTAGTGTGGAGTATATGACGTGTGACCGCTGTGTCACAGACTAGTGTGGAGTATATGACTTGTGACCATTGTGTCACAGACTAGTGTGGAGTATATGACGTGTGACCGCTGTGTCACAGACTAGTGTGGAGTATATGACGTGTGACCGCTGTGTCACAGACTAGTGTGGAGTATATGACTTGTGACCGGTGTGACCCAGAGACTAGTGTGGAGTATATGACTTGTGACCGCTGTGTCACAGACTAGTGTGGAGTTTATGACGTGTGACCGCTGTGTCACAGACTAGTGTGGAGTATATGACGTGTGACCGCTGTGTCACAGACTAGTGTGGAGTATATGACGTATGACCGCTGTGTCACAGACTAGTGTGGAGTATATGACGTGTGACCGCTGTATCACAGACTAGTGTGGAGTATATGACGTGTGACCGGTATGTCACAGACTAATGTGGAGTATATGACGTGTGACCGCTGTGTCACAGACTAGTGTGGAGTATATGACTTGTGACCGCTGTGTCACAGACTAGTGTGGAGTATATGACTTGTGACCGGTGTGTCACAGACTAGTGTGGAGTATATGACTTGTGACCGCTGTGTCACAGACTAGTGTGGAGTATATGACGTGAGACCGCTGTGTCACAGACTAGTGTGGAGTATATGACGTGTGACCGCTGTGTCACAGACTAGTGTGGAGTATATGACTTGTGACCGGTGTGTCACAGACTAGTGTGGAGTATATGATGTGTGACCGCTGTGTCACAGACTAGTGTGGAGTATATGACGTGTGACCACTGTGTCACAGACTAGTGTGGAGTATATGACGTGTAACCGCTGTGTCACAGACTAGTGTGGAGTATATGACTTGTGACCGCTGTGTCACAGACTAGTGTGAAGTATATGACGTGTGACCGCTGTGTCACAGACTAGTGTGGAGTATATGACTTGTGACCGCTGTGTCACAGACTAGTGTGGAGTATATGACTTGTGACCATTGTGTCACAGACTAGTGTGGAGTATATGACGTGTGACCGCTGTGTCACAGACTAGTGTGAAGTATATGACTTGTGACCATTGTGTCACAGACTAGTGTGGAGTATATGACGTGTAACCGCTGTGTCACAGACTAGTGTGGAGTATATGACTTGTGACCATTGTGTCACAGACTAGTGTGGAGTATATGACTTGTGACCGGTGTGTCACAGACTAGTGTGGAGTATATGACTTGTGACCGCTGTGTCACAGACTAGTGTGGAGTATATGACGTGAGACCGCTGTGTCACAGACTAGTGTGGAGTATATGACTTGTGACCATTGTGTCACAGACTAGTGTGGAGTATATGACGTGTGACCGCTGTGTCACAGACTAGTGTGAAGTATATGACTTGTGACCATTGTGTCACAGACTAGTGTGGAGTATATGACGTGTGACCGCTGTGTCACAGACTAGTGTGGAGTATATGACTTGTGACCGCTGTGTCACAGACTAGTGTGGAGTATATGACTTGTGACCGGTGTGTCACAGACTAGTGTGGAGTATATGACTTGTGACCGCTGTGTCACAGACTAGTGTGGAGTATATGACGTGAGACCGCTGTGTCACAGACTAGTGTGGAGTATATGACTTGTGACCGGTGTGTCACAGACTAGTGTGGAGTATATGATGTGTGACCGCTGTGTCACAGACTAGTGTGGAGTATATGACGTGTGACCGCTGTGTCACAGACTACTGTGGAGTATATGACTTGTGACCGGTGTGTCACAGACTAGTGTGAAGTATATGACGTGTGACCGGTGTGTCACAGACTAGTGTGGAGTATATGACTTGTGACCGCTGTGTCACAGACTAGTGTGGAGTATATGACTTGTGACCATTGTGTCACAGACTAGTGTGGAGTATATGACGTGTGACCGCTGTGTCACAGACTAGTGTGAAGTATATGACTTGTGACCAGTGTGTCACAGACTAGTGTGGAGTATATGACTTGTGACCGCTGTGTCACAGACTAGTGTGGAGTATATGACGTGTGACCGCTGTGTCACAGACTAGTGTGGAGTAAATGACGTGTGACCGCTGTGTCACAGACTAGTGTGGAGTATATGACGTGTGACCGCTGTGTCACAGACTAGTGTGGAGTATATGACGTGTAACCGCTGTGTCACAGACTAGTGTGGAGTATATGACTTGTGACCATTGTGTCACAGACTAGTGTGGAGTATATGACTTGTGACCGGTGTGTCACAGACTAGTGTGGAGTATATGACGTGTGACCGCTGTGTCACAGACTAGTGTGGAGTATATGACGTGAGACCGCCGTGTCACAGACTAGTCTGGAGTATATGACTTGTGACCACTGTGTCAGACTAGTGTGGAGTATATGACCTGTGACCGGTGTGTCATAGACTAGTGTGGAGTATATTACGTGTGACCGGTGTGTCACAGACTAGTGTGGAGTATATGACGTGTGACCGGTGTGTCAGACTAGTGTGGAGTATATGACGTGTGACCGCTGTGTCAGACTAGTGTGGAGTTTATGACGTGTGACCGGTGTGACCCAGAGACTAGTGTGGAGTATATGACGTGTGATCGGTGTGTCACAGACTAGTGTGGAGTATATGACGTGTGACCGGTGTGTCACAGACTAGTGTGGAGTATATGACTTGTGACCGGTGTATCACAGACTAGTGTGGAGTATATGACTTGTGACCGGTGTGTCACAGACTAGTGTGGAGTATATGACGTGTGACTGCTGTGTCACAGACTAGTGTGGAGTATATGACTTGTGACCGCTGTGTCACAGACTAGTGTGGAGTATATGACTTGTGACCGCTGTGTCACAGACTAGTGTGGAGTATATGACGTGTGACCGCTGTGTCACAGACTAGTGTGGAGTATATGACGTGTGACCGCTGTGTCACAGACTAGTGTGGAGTATATGACGTGTGACCGCTGTGTCACAGACTAGTGTGGAGTATATGACGTGTGACCGCTGTGTCACAGACTAGTGTGGAGTATATGACGTGTGACCGGTGTGTCACAGACTAGTGTGGAGTATATGACGTGTGACCGTTGTGTCACAGACTAGTGTGGAGTATATGACGTGTGACCGTTGTGTCACAGACTAGTGTGGAGTATATGACGTGTGACCGCTGTGTCACAGACTAGTGTGGAGTATATGACGTGTGACCGGTATGTCACAGACTAGTGTGGAGTATATGACGTGTGACCGCTGTGTCACAGACTAGTGTGGAGTATATGACGTGTGACCGGTGTGTCACAGACTAGTGTGGAGTATATGACGTGTGACCGCTGTGTCACAGACTAGTGTGGAGTATATGACGTGTGACCGCTGTGTCACAGACTAGTGTGGAGTATATGACGTGTGACCGGTGTGTCACAGACTAGTGTGGAGTATATGACTTGTGACCGGTGTGTCACAGACTAGTGTGGAGTATATGACGTATGACCGTTGTGTCACAGACTAGTGTGGAGTATATGACTTGTGACCGCTGTGTCACAGACTAGTGTGGAGTATATGACGTGTGACCGCTGTGTCACAGACTAGTGTGGAGTATATGACGTGTGACCGCTGTGTCACAGACTAGTGTGGAGTATATGACTTGTGACCATTGTGTCACAGACTAGTGTGGAGTATATGACTTGTGACCGGTGTCCGAACAAGCTGCCAACCAGTCCCTGAATGGATCGTCTATACCAGAGTTATCAGCTGGTTCCTTTTTTTTATGCATTTAACCCTTCCAGTGCTCAGGTATCATCTGGTGCCGTGTTATTAGGAATGATAGTACAACAATGTCCTCCAATCCTTTTACAAACTCCTCCTTTTTCTGCTAGTAACATATAACAAGAGCCATTCTATTTTGCCATGCAATAAGTGTAAGGTGTGTCCTAGTTGTTCCTCTAGGGCCCCTGATTGCATCTCTTGTATAATTAACAAATCTCTGTTGGTTATAATATATATATAATCCAGTCTACATCTTTATTCACTGTTACCCACCATACGAGAAGAGACTCAAACCCCCTGCAGCCATCCGATTTCTCGCCCCATACTCGTCCGGTACCCCCCTTGGGACCCCGATGGGTCAGAGGAACCTTTGGGAGAGGTGTTCCTAGTTCTCCAGACACGGCCCTTGCTGTTGCCCTCGGAGGTCATGAGGTACACAGGCATTATCAGTTGTACCAAGCACAATCCCGTTAGGGGCTGTACCTGGCACCTGTTCTAGGCCCGGTCACCACACAACCATCACACGTCTGTGCGTGCTCTCTGTAGCTCAGGCCATATCCCAGAGACAGCGTGCCCTTACGGTTCTCCTCTCCGCACAGCATCCCTCAGGCAGTCTCCCGTAGTCTGCCTCGGTCCCATTACCAGGTAGCGCGAAGCAAGTCTAACCCCAGGATCAGAGGCAACAGCAGGTATTTGGTCCCTGCCCACAGGTGGAAACAGCAAACTCAATGTATAACATGGATCACTTATCTGTGGGGGGTAGGTACAGTTAAGAAGCTTAATCACACATTTTACGTTCATCACAGCTTGAAGACTTGTCATTAACTTTCATCTATCGTGGGGTCAAGTCTTTCTATCTCCTATAATTATTAACATTCTCTATACACAATATTTACTGCATAACATAAAGATTTACACAAGTACTACTACTCCAATCATCTGCAGTCGCTTGATCCTCCAACGTTAACAACCCCCCTTCTGGAATTTCTCTTATCAAGGAGAGGTGATGGAGTAAGATAAACAAAGCTTTACCTGTGTCTGGACTCCTACAGCTAACTGCAGCATCCTTGTGCTATCCTTCCCGTAATAGGGACACTCAGCTCTCACATTATCAACAACTTCATTATTATTATATCTTACATGACATTATCACATTGAAAACACCATTTAACAATCAAACTCACTGCAAACCAATCACAGAACTGACATGTACACAAATAACAGCAAGAATGGACGTTCCCTATTCACACAGGGTTATACTAAACTTCATTCCTGATCATCTTCATTACAGGTCTATTCATATCAAGCAAGCAGAGCATCACTCTCAGACTACTACGTTAGAGAGTCAGTCACACTCTCCTCTCTTCTTCTCACTGAACTCTGAAGCTGAAAGGTGGGGGTGAGTGAAACAAGCATTCCCATGTAACAGATGATTTAACCATTTGTGAGCTGACCCCACCACACAGAGCAGCACTCAGGCCATTGTCTGTCATCTTCATCTAATACTACTCTAAACTTTCATTCCCTCACTGTGTGATCCCAGGACTGTCTGCATCATGTAATCATCCCTTCTGTTCTGCTGCCTACTATCCCTGATCCTTGTCAGCACTACCGTCCCCCATAGCAACCGGTCCCCTCACTACCGTCACCCATAGCAACCGGTCCCCTCACTACCGTCACCCATAGCAACCTGTCCCCTCACTACCGTCACCCATAGCAACCTGTCCCTCACTACTGTCACCCATAGCAACCTGTCGCCTCACTACTGTCACCCATAGCAACCTGTCCCCTCACTGCCGTCACCCATAGCAACCGGTCCCCTCACTACCGTCACCCATAGCAACCTGTTCCCTCACTACTGTGGGGGGTCTGGAACGCAGACCGAAATGCGAATGTTGCCTGTGTCCAAATTAAAAGGAAATATTATAGAGTACTCAGAGAACCATAATAAATCACTACACATAAGACCGTCTAGTGATCAGAATGAATTCTGTTTATTGTTGTACATTGCTAGTTTATATGCAAGTTGGAAAGAAGGCGTTTCCAAATGTTACCTGATGCCTAGTTACAAAGTACTTTTGGTGACTGTAAATCAAAAGCCTTCTAACAAAAGGTATCAACAAAGCTGTTTGAAGTAGACATAAAAACAGTTACATGTGATAATAAAGGTTGACTCCTGGCTGAGTACTTTTGTTAATTACATTTCTTGTTTGACCAGAAATGTAATCTTCAAGGTCCATCAACAATTTGCACATCAAAAGAGGGGACATGGTTTCTAGTTTACACATAGACAAAACTGGTTCAGCCACCTACTCGGGAGTCAGTACAAAGTTGGGATTCAGTAAGATAGCTGAATAAAATCTAATTAATCATACATTTAGTATTCTAAAATCAATATTAAAATAGACTCTTGAATATACCTTTTTACATATGATTCTATATCCAAATTCTACTAGCAACTTCCGGAATGTTTTACATATTTTTCATTTCCATAATACATAACATTATATAACCAAATAACTAATGTCACATTTATTACACTGTTTCCTTATCTTTCTTATGTTAGGTTATTAAAAATATTGATTGACCCCTATCACTACCATCACCCATAGCAACCGGTCCCCCTCACTACCGTCACCCATAGCAACCTGTTCCCTCACTACCATCACCCATAGCAACCGGTCCCCCTCACTACCGTCACCCATAGCAACGTGTCCCCTCACTACCGTCACCCATAGCAACCTGTCGCCTCACTACCGTCATCCCTAGCAACCTGTCCCCTCACTACCTGACACTTATCTGAAGGAGACCTTACATATTCCCCGCTATCCCGCAGTATCACCCTGACCCTATCTTATAGCACACACCTAAGATAGACAACATATCATCAACACACAGAGGACAGTGATGGAGGCTGCTGACTATTCCTGCACAATTCAGAGAAGGCACTAATCCCTGGTGTTGTGTACTACAAGTGCAAGCAATGGGATGCCAGGTAGAAGGTACAGCTATGGGATGTAAGGGGCCAAGATGGCGCCTGGGCGGCGGCTGAAGGTATTACAGCAGGTACTAAAATGGCCACAGGCCATGACTAGCACTAAGATGGCCGCCAGGGACGTGGCCTGACTAGGAGTACTATCAAGCCAGGCAAGCATCTAGCCACGCCTTACCCCTTCGTGTGCAATGCCAACAAGTCCCTCATCTGACACACATCTATAATAATCTTTGTGTATAGCGCCAACATATCCCGCAGCGCTTACATAGACGGGGGGATACAGAAAGACAAAAGTACAACCATTACAGAACCGCGGATACATAGTAATCAGACAATGCGAACAATAGGGGTGAGGGTCCGGCTCCAACGAGCTTACATACTACAGGTAATGGGGTGATAACAGAAGGTAAAGGGCTGGAGATGGGCACGGTATTGGGGGGGGTGGAGATGGGCACAGTATGGCGGGGTGGAGAGTGAGGGATGCTATACACAGACAATGGTCAGACATTTAGCCGTGTGACTGCAGGAGCGGTTTATGATGGCTAGCAGGGATTGCAGTCAGTAGGTCAGGGAGCAGATCTACCAGTATGGCGCTCGTCACTCCTTCTATACAAGTTACACTCAGAGCTCCCCCAGCATCCCCCATGTGTAGGATCGGGTAATATGATGACCTCTGACAATTTCAGGGCTGTGATCAATAGTGTTCCCCAGACTCACCAATACTCCGAAAAGAAATGCTATTCCTATAATTTTGTCCTTACCGAGGAGGCCCTCGGGGAAGGGGTGTGGAGTTCACCGGGTTGAGACGGAAACCACCTAATGTGGCCCCCCTTTGTAGCGGGCTGGACTAGACCCCCTCGGCACACTAACCCTGCTCTGCCTGTGTTACCTTATTACAGGTAGGTTGGTGAATCCAGGTCTGCCGTTCAGCAATCCTTATTGCAGTAAGAGTGGTCAGCAGTACCTGGTAAGTACAAGCAGTCCCTGGTGAGTACAAGCGGGCCCTGGTAAGGTCCTTTCCACTTTGGGCTCCTCCAGTTCTTTTTCTTTATCCCCTTGAGGACCCAATCACCTGGTATTATTTCCCTTAGTGATGCTTTAGCCCCTGTGGCTTCATCCGCTGACCTGTGGGAAACACGTCTATCCACTTGGCTGAAGCATGATAACTAGGCAGGAGTACTTGCCTCCACATTTGTATAATTCTCTATAGTCCATACAAATGTGTTGAAAGGGATACTGAGGTGTCGGACGGCGCCCCCTGCTGGTCTTATATCCCTGTACATTGTGTTTAGCTGTAGTCCATATATATGTGTTGGTATACTGAGGTGTCGGACGGCGCCCCCTGCTGGTCTTATATCCCCTGTACATTGTGTTTAGCTGTAGTCCATATATATGTGTTGGGATGGATACTGAGGTGTCGGACGGCGCCCCCTGCTGGTCTTATACTCCCTGTACATTGTGTTTAGCTGTAGTCCATATATATGTGT
Source organism: Eleutherodactylus coqui (assembly GCF_035609145.1). Classification (NCBI taxonomy): domain Eukaryota; kingdom Metazoa; phylum Chordata; class Amphibia; order Anura; family Eleutherodactylidae; genus Eleutherodactylus; species Eleutherodactylus coqui. The sequence goes on along the minus strand of NC_089843.1, from coordinate 491,194 downwards.
TGGTATACTGAGGTGTCGGACGGCGCCCCCTGCTGGTCTTATATCCCCTGTACATTGTGTTTAGCTGTGGTCCATATATATGTGATGGATACTGAGGTGTCGGACGGCGCCCCCTGCTGGTCTTATATCCCCTGTACATTGTGTTTAGCTGTGGTCCATATATATGTGATGGATACTGAGGTGTCGGACGGCGCCCCCTGCTGGTCTTATATTCCCTGTACATTGTGTTTAGCTGTAGTCCATATATATGTGTTGGGATGGATACTGAGGTGTCGGACGGCGCCCCCTGCTGGTCTTATATCCCCTGTACACTGTGTTTAGCTGTAGTCCATATATATGTGTTGGGATGGATACTGAGGTGTCGGACGGCGCCCCCTGCTGGTCTTATATCCCCTGTACATTGTGTTTAGCTGTAGTCCATATATATGTGTTGGGATGGATACTGAGGTGTCGGACGGCGCCCCCTGCTGGTCTTATATCCCTGTACATTGTGTTTAGCTGTAGTCCATATATATGTGTTGGGATGGATACTGAGGTGTCGGACGGCGCCCCCTGCTGGTCTTATATTCCCTGTACATTGTGTTTAGCTGTAGTCCATATATATGTGTTGGGATACTGAGGTGTCGGACGGCGCCCCCTGCTGGTCTTACATCCCCTGTACATTGTGTTTAGCTGTAGTCCATATATATGTGATGGATACTGAGGTGTCGGACGGCGCCCCCTGCTGGTCTTATATCCCCTGTACATTGTGTTTAGCTGTGGTCCATATATATGTGATGGATACTGAGGTGTCGGACGGCGCCCCCCGCTGGTCTTATATCCCCTGTACATTGTGTTTAGCTGTAGTCCATATATATGTGTTGGTATACTGAGGTGTCGGACGGCGCCCCCTGCTGGTCTTATATTCACTGTACATTGTGTTTAGCTGTGGTCCATATATATGTGTTGGGATGGATACTGAGGTGTAGGACGGCGCCCCCCGCTGGTCTTATATCCCCTGTACATTGTGTTTAGCTGTAGTCCATATATATGTGTTGGTATACTGAGGTGTCGGACGGCGCCCCCTGCTGGTCTTATATTCACTGTACATTGTGTTTAGCTGTGGTCCATATATATGTGTTGGGATGGATACTGAGGTGTCGGACGGCGCCCCCTGCTGGTCTTATATTCCCTGTACATTGTGTTTAGCTGTAGTCCATATATATGTGTTGGGATACTGAGGTGTCGGACGGCGCCCCCTGCTGGTCTTACATCCCCTGTACATTGTGTTTAGCTGTAGTCCATATATATGTGATGGATACTGAGGTGTCGGACGGCGCCCCCTGCTGGTCTTATATCCCCTGTAGATTGTGTTTAGCTGTAGTCCATATATATGTGTTGAGATGGATACTGAGGTGTAGGACGGCGCCCCCCGCTGGTCTTATATCCCCTGTTCATTGTGTTTAGCTGTAGTCCATATATGTGTGTGGGGATGGATACTGAGGTGTCAGACGGCGCCCCCTGCTGGTCTTATATTCCCTGTACATTGTGTTTAGCTGTAGTCCATATATATGTGATGGATACTGAGGTGTCGGACGGCGCCCCCTGCTGGTCTTATATCCCCTGTACATTGTGTTTAGCTGTAGTCCATATATATGTGTTGGGATACTGAGGTGTCGGACGGCGCCCCCTGCTGGTCTTATATTCCCTGTACATTGTGTTTAGCTGTAGTCCATATATGTGTTGGGCTGGATACTGAGGTGTCGGACGGCGCCCCCTGCTGGTCTTATATTCCCTGTACATTGTGTTTAGCTGTAGTCCATATATATGTGTTGGGATGGATACTGAGGTGTCGGACGGCGCCCCCTGCTGGTCTTATATTCCCTGTACATTGTGTTTAGCTGTAGTCCATATATATGTGTTGGGATGGATACTGAGGTGTCGGACAGCGCCCCTGCTGGTCTTATATTCCCCTGTACATTGTGTTTAGCTGTAGTCCATATATATGTGTTGGTATACTGAGGTGTCGGACGGCGCCCCCTGCTGGTCTTATATCCCCTGTACATTGTGTTTAGCTGTAGTCCATATATATGTGTTGGGATGGATACTGAGGTGTCGGACGGCGCCCCCTGCTGGTCTTATACTCCCTGTACATTGTGTTTAGCTGTAGTCCATATATATGTGTTGGTATACTGAGGTGTCGGACGGCGCCCCCTGCTGGTCTTATATCCCCTGTACATTGTGTTTAGCTGTAGTCCATATATATGTGTTGGGATGGATACTGAGGTGTCGGACGGCGCCCCCTGCTGGTCTTATATCCCCTGTACATTGTGTTTAGCTGTAGTCCATATATATGTGTTGGGATGGATACTGAGGTGTCGGACGGCGCCCCCTGCTGGTCTTATATCCCTGTACATTGTGTTTAGCTGTAGTCCATATATATGTGTTGGGATGGATACTGAGGTGTCGGACGGCGCCCCCTGCTGGTCTTATATTCCCTGTACATTGTGTTTAGCTGTAGTCCATATATATGTGATGGATACTGAGGTGTCGGACGGCGCCCCCTGCTGGTCTTATATCCCCTGTACATTGTGTTTAGCTGTAGTCCATATATATGTGTTGGGATACTGAGGTGTCGGACGGCGCCCCCTGCTGGTCTTATATTCCCTGTACATTGTGTTTAGCTGTAGTCCATATATATGTGTTGGGATGGATACTGAGGTGTCGGACGGCGCCCCCTGCTGGTCTTATATCCCCTGTACATTGTGTTTAGCTGTAGTCCATATATATGTGTTGGGATGGATACTGAGGTGTCGGACGGCGCCCCCTGCTGGTCTTATACTCCCTGTACATTGTGTTTAGCTGTAGTCCATATATATGTGTTGGGATACTGAGGTGTCGGACGGCGCCCCCTGCTGGTCTTATATTCCCTGTACATTGTGTTTAGCTGTAGTCCATATATGTGTTGGGCTGGATACTGAGGTGTCGGACGGCGCCCCCTGCTGGTCTTATATTCCCTGTACATTGTGTTTAGCTGTAGTCCATATATATGTGTTGGGCTGGATACTGAGGTGTCGGACGGCGCCCCCTGCTGGTCTTATATTCCCTGTACATTGTGTTTAGCTGTAGTCCATATATATGTGTTGGGATGGATACTGAGGTGTCGGACGGCGCCCCCTGCTGGTCTTATATCCCCTGTACATTGTGTTTAGCTGTAGTCCATATATATGTGTTGGGATGGATACTGAGGTGTCGGACGGCGCCCCCTGCTGGTCTTATATCCCCTGTACATTGTGTTTAGCTGTAGTCCATATATATGTGTTGGGATGGATACTGAGGTGTCGGACGGCGCCCCCTGCTGGTCTTATACTCCCTGTACATTGTGTTTAGCTGTAGTCCATATATATGTGTTGGGATACTGAGGTGTCGGACGGCGCCCCCTGCTGGTCTTATATTCCCTGTACATTGTGTTTAGCTGTAGTCCATACAAATGTGTTTGAAGGGATACTGAGGTGTAGGAAGGCGCCCCCTGCTGGTCTTATATTCCCTGTACATTGTGTTTAGCTGTAGTCCATATATATGTGTTGGGATACTGAGGTGTCGGACGGCGCCCCCTGCTGGTCTTATATCCCCTGTACATTGTGTTTAGCTGTAGTCCATATATATGTGATGGATACTGAGGTGTAGGACGGCGCCCCCCGCTGGTCTTATATCCCCTGTACATTGTGTTTAGCTGTAGTCCATATATATGTGTTGGTATACTGAGGTGTCGGACGGCGCCCCCTGCTGGTCTTATATTCACTGTACATTGTGTTTAGCTGTGGTCCATATATATGTGTTGGGATGGATACTGAGGTGTCGGACGGCGCCCCCTGCTGGTCTTATATTCCCTGTACATTGTGTTTAGCTGTAGTCCATATATATGTGTTGGGATACTGAGGTGTCGGACGGCGCCCCCTGCTGGTCTTACATCCCCTGTACATTGTGTTTAGCTGTAGTCCATATATATGTGATGGATACTGAGGTGTCGGACGGCGCCCCCTGCTGGTCTTATATCCCCTGTAGATTGTGTTTAGCTGTAGTCCATATATATGTGTTGAGATGGATACTGAGGTGTCGGACGGCGCCCCCTGCTGGTCTTATATCCCCTGTTCATTGTGTTTAGCTGTAGTCCATATATGTGTGTGGGGATGGATACTGAGGTGTCAGACGGCGCCCCCTGCTGGTCTTATATTCCCTGTACATTGTGTTTAGCTGTAGTCCATATATGTGTTGGGGTGGATACTGAGGTGTCGGACGGCGCCCCCTGCTGGTCTTATATTCCCTGTACATTGTGTTTAGCTGTAGTCCATATATATGTGTTGGGATACTGAGGTGTCAGACGGCGCCCCCTGCTGGTCTTATATTCCCCAGTACATTGTGTTTAGCTGTAGTCCATATATATGTGTTGGGGTGGATACTGAGGTGTCGGACGGCGCCCCCTCCTTGGTCTTCTATTCCTTCGTGCATTGTGTTTAGCACAAATAATACAAGACAAACAAAAGTTTTTAGGGTAGTTTGTAAACCCTAGGCTGTGAATACTCTAGATATGAGTGCTACCATCCCCCCTGTTAAGACATGACAGGCCCTGGCTCAAAACTGCTGCACATCTGAAGAATGATTTAGGTAAGATAGGTTTTTTTTTTTCTCTTCTACGGAGATGTACAACCCATCTACAAGAGTGTATTCAGCATCCACAAGAGATACCTCCTGCAGATTTGGTCGGGGTAACACCTCATGTGCCATCTCTCCTAGACAGTTGTATGGAGGACCGTCTGAAGAAATAGGCAGTAAGGTAGATGGATGGAGCATAGTACATCCCTCAGTTGTCAGGTGCGGCTGTGAGAGCAGTAGTGTCATGCAGGAGGGATGTCTTCAAGGACTAAGATATGAGTATAACTAACTGTGTGTGGTATTTTCAGGGTGAGTGGGGGAAGAGGACTATAGTGGCAGAAGGTCTGACTACCGCTTGATCACAGGGTGGGAGCGCTCGGCCACTGGATCTAGTCTGCAGAGTAGTATGCCAGCGGTCTGCTTCCCACCGTGTTCCTGAGTTAACACAGAGGTCATATGTCCTTCCCCTGAGTCAACAGTTAGCACAAAGGGCTTGTTGTAGTTCAGCAGCCCCCAAGACTGATGTGCCCTCCAGAGTCTGCTTTAACCTGACAAAGGCTCCCTCAAAGGGTGTATTCCACTGGATCCTGTCAGCTGCAGCCAGAGGGTCATCATAGATGAGTCTGGTAAGAAGCGCTGTCAGAGATTCATAATTTGGGATCCAAGCTCTGCAGAAGTTTGTTATTCCCAAAAAGGACATAATTTGCTCATAGTTTTGGGACCTCCAGGATTGCTTGCCTACCTTCATCTGATTACCCCAAATATTTAACCGTTTGCTGACCATATTGGAGTTTCTACCTGTTTACTTTATGGCCTTGCTTATAAAGAAACCTCAAGGGTGCGACTGCGTCCCCTCCCAATTCGCTCTACTGTATAAAAACTCTCACTTTCTCACCCTTTTCTTTGTAAAACTTTTCTGCATGTTTTGCATATTCCAAAACATCCTGCAATGATCCCATCCTCAGGGTAACCATGTATCTCATTATATAACCTCCTATTTCCTTCTTTACTTCACTTACAAACGCATTCTTTAATGGCTGATTATATGCAGCATTAGGATCATCTCTCTCCCCCTGATTATCCTATGGAAGGGGTCTACCATCTCCTCCCCTCCCATTCTAATTTCCTTCTACAGAACTCCAATCTGGCCCTAGAATTTTTCTATCTGCTCTCTCTATTTTTTCATTCAATTGTAACTCCTCATTAACCCTTTGAATTGTTCATCAAACTGTCGGGGGTCTATTTTTATATGGTCGTGACAGTTTGGGGCTTCTTTTAACCAGGCTTCAGCAGCGGATAATCCATATTTCTGCTGATCTTTAGCGGATTTTGTCTGTATTTTATCACATAATTCTTTACAACTAGGAACTTTTAATTTATTTTTAAATCCATATTTCTTTTCCCACTTGTCACAATATTTGACATAGTCAGGATCTAACTTGTGCATGTACTTCTTATCCCCTTCAAGGACTTCCTATCATTGGCAACAACAGAGACATGCACAGGAGAATGCCTTACAATTTGTATTTCCCATTGTTAGTAATTATGTTCTTCACGTCGATTTACAAGACAAACAACATAAAACAAGCCTCTGGACACTAAAATATATAGTGAAAACGCAAAGGTTCCTGACCAGTATCAGTGCTTTGCTATATACACGAAGACTCCTTCTTGTCTTTCCGAGTAGGGCCTGTGAACATTGAACACAATAAAGGGCTTGTCCGAAAACAACCTGCACAGCAAGGTTGGTCCTTAATTTGTCCTATAGGTCAGTGCCCACGTATCGGATCCGCTTATCTGACTCCCACATTCGCTTCATGCAGTATAAGACAGCAATACAAATATTACATTATGTTAGTAGGCGGCCACCCTCTTTATATTCTTAGTTACTCTATAACACAATATCAAAGAAAAAGAAGTAGTGGGAAGATAAGAAGTAAAGTTCCTGGACACTCCTGTGTCCCATGACGTCATCTAACTGCTTCTTTTACGTGCTGCACGGAGTAATTCTTTCCTGTAGCCTTCTCACAATGGCTATGGTCTCACATAGACTACTGCTATTGTCCCTTGACAACCCGTTCGTCTATACTTGCTTCTCATTTACAATACACATAGTAGAATTTACAAACACTAAAGTATACAGAAGAAGAAGAGAGAAGATAAGTTTAACCATTGTTATACTTACTACACGTTATCTGGGAGGCTTCTAAATTCTCAGGCTAGTTCGGAAAAACGTCACTGTTTCAGACAGGATGCCCGATTGGCCTCTAATGACGTCTAAGCAAGACGGAGGTCTTTTAATGATCGGAGAGTACTTCAGACCCCCCTTTTCACAGCCAGGCTGTCCTCTCCCTCTGCAGTTAGTCTTTCCAGCTCAAAGGACCAAAAATGTAAGGAGAATTTATGTGTTTATCAAAGAGAAGATGATCCCAGAACTCGTGCAGAAGTCTGGGCCCAGGAGAAATACAAATCACACCAGCCTGTGCGGTATCAGATGATTTCTAATTTATTCTAAGGTGTGTGTTGTTTATATACCATTAATGACATCACAGGAAAAGTACATACCTCCAAGATTAATAATAATACATAATAGGCTGAAACAAAAATGATTAACATAAGTTACACCTTTTAAGGTGTTACTATAACATATAATGAAACCGTTATGAATTCAGTGAAAATGAATGCAAAGGGGGGTCTGGGAGACTGTCTTATCTCCTGTCTGTTCCAGTACCATGCACGGCTATAGAAAGCTTTCGTTTAACCACTTCACTACTTATACTAGCATCATGCTATATCTTTCTAATCTACAATGCAATAAAAGAACAATTAACTGATACATTGATCTACAATTTTCTCAACAGTGTCCTGCTGGGCTACTTCCTGCTGAGACCCAGCGAGGATGGGCCTCCCAAAAGAGAGGAGATATGTGATGGAATCCTCCATCTGTTGCCCATGAGATTGTTTCCCTAATAAACGGCTTTTTGAGCCATTGCAGAGCAGGAGTTGAGGATGTGCATGTCCTCACTCCTCCATAGCCAGGCTACACCCCTTTGAGAACCTTTACTTTATCAAGTACGTCATTTAGGTTTTAGTCCTTTCTTCAAGTGGTGACCTATTCTAATAAAGGAACCTCTTATGTATGCTTTGTGGGTGTAAACTAAGACGCATGGGTTCACATCAGGGAATGTGTTATGAGTGAAGAAGTCCTTTAAATCTCCCTCTAAATTGTTTCTATGTTCCACCTGCAATATTTAAGATTCATTACTACACCAGATATATGTTGGTGGTTGTATTGTTCAGCTAAAGTCCATGAGATTACAGCATGGTTAAACCAAGTGATCATTTAAATTGTTGATTCTTGAGAGCAGTAGTAGATTTCTATCTAGTATGAACATGTTGATCCTCAAGTAACAAACATTTGAGTGGAAGGAGTAATCCCTCTTAGAGCTGTGCATCACATGTCAAACCTCAAAAAGTTCTTCCCTCCACTAAATGTCCCCTTAAGGCTGTGTGCAGTCAAGCGGTAAGGCTGGGTGGATCCGACAGCGGTATCCATGCCGGTGCCTCCTGCGTGCCTGTCCAGATTCTTTTCTTCTGTGCTGCGGATGTGCCAGCCGGCGGACATGTGCAGTACAGTTTTGACCGTGTTGTCAGTAGGCGATGATGCAGATTTTTCGGTCTTTCCGCAGTAATGATTGTGGAAGGGCCGCAGGACATATGGCTTCCATGGACTTCAATGGAAGCCATCCATGCATAGCCCACACTAAAGTGTTTTGAATCCAAAGGCAGATGCCAGCTCAGGATTCTGCAATGCAAAACTGCGAATTGTGCATTGGGTCTTATTCACACAAGCATATATATGCGCAGTTATTTAGCCACATAAAAACATCTGAAAATTGCAACTATGTAAAGCATTGGATTCCAATGCATTTATTCAGATGGGTGATTTTCCAGCATGTGAAATCGGTCGGCTGGAAAAGATAGCACACATGGTGCGGATTCTGTCTGCCCACTTCTACGTGTGGCCGTAAAAGATAAAGGTCCTGTCGCATCTTTTTGCCGGAATACGCAGGTTGTTTCCATAGACTCCTATGGAAAGGGGGAGGGAATTTAGCGGCACTAAGATCTGCACCCCTGCCCACGAAATTCTGGGCTGCGACGTATACACGCCACCCCTGGCCGTGTGAATGGGTGAAAAAACGAGAGATTTAGCCATGATTTGGTCATGGCTTTCTCTTATTCATGCGATTTTTTTGCCTGCGTTGCGGGTGGCTGAAGATTGCAACACCCGTGTGAAAGAACCCTAAAATTGGGCCTGCACAAGTTGGAGGTGGCATCAATGTTATCAGATAATGCATTGAAATCACATAAAGTAATTTGGCTTTACATAAAATTTTCTGCGTGAAGCTTTTGTTTTTTGTTAGGGGAGTAGATTAAAGCTAGGGTATATATTGCGTTGTTTATAGGACAGACTAAAATAACAAATCTAGTAAGAGGAATGCACCTGCAGCACCACGTGGAAACCCTCTCTGGGTCGGGCAGATAATAAATGCAAAGCCAAGGCAGTAGATTCCAATGTAGATGAATAGAGAGGTGCAAATCAGCTGGGAGCTTCCTTTTATTCTCCCATAACGCAGCTATGTTTCGACCTCCACAGTCTTTTTCAAGCTTATAACAATACAGACATAAGTGCAAGCATATAACCCCATGTAACTTAGTGCACCACCAATCAGGGCTCAGGCACACGCCCTCTGCCCAATTAGTAATAACCACAGATACATGATAAACATAAAGAATTATCCTTTAAAAATACCATGTATACAAAAGTATAACAGAAGCGGGAATTCTCCATCCAGCCCATTGATCACTTACACCCATTCACTGGCGTCTTCCAGATCCAGTGCGCATGCTCCATAACGTTGTAAAACATCACAGCTTATCACTCCAACACCTAATGCGACTGCGCTGTAGCGCGACCTGACGCATCAACATCATCACGTTCTACGGCGTCTGAGTATAATATTAACCTCGCGTGATATCCCAATGCTGAATTACATAGAAAAGACCGCGCAGGCGCTGTTAAGCAGTATAGCGTGATCCATTATATACAAGGTTGTCCTGAGGTAGCGGTATGGATGTGTCAGCTATAATAATCTCTATAGATGTATGTATACTGGATTAAAAGGGAAAGAGTAATATACCATACTAGAGAAAAATATCACTTCTCTTCAATATATCTCGGCACTCTTAATTAAGTATGCTGCAGTAGTATATCAGTCCCCAACTGATCCCATACTAGATGTGATACAGTACTCTGTATCATGTCAAAAGAAAACCCAGACAAATATCTACCCTGATCATTAAGAAGAACAAGGCTGAGCCACTCAAACCACACACGAACCCCAAAAGGACAACAAAATTGGAAAAAGGCATTTTTATTGAGAACATAGATCATCAGAGAAAAAAATACGTAAACTTGAGATAGAATATGATGTAACTAGGAATAATGACCAAAATGGAGAGCTGGATGGAGAAACCTCCGGAACCATGCTAATACATCTAAGAAACATACATCAATAAAAATGCATATAAATTACATATATCTCATAATCATATATTATGTATTATATGTACAGAACCTGATATGGACAGCAATCGCTAAATATGTGGTAGGTACTGGTACTCCAAATGGAGTCCTTTAGGAGACATTGTGTCCACTTCATGAATCAAATACAACTCTTATTTTCTTCAAAGCCAAGTCACAATTACCAACCCTGGAAGATTCCGGGACATGGTCGGTTATTCTGAATTTAAACTGGCTTATGCTAGGTCTGCACTCCGTAAAGTGTAGAGAGACGGGCAAATCCATGTTACTGGTTCTGATCATACTCTTGTGCTTCACCATCCTAGTCCTCGCCTCCTTGGTAGTCTTACCCACATAGGCCAAGCCACACGGGCATGTGATGAGGTAAACGACGAATGATGAAGCACAAGAGTACATAATATATATAATATTGTGGCCATACAGTGGATGTCTGACATGGTCCCCCCTGAGGAGGTTCCCAGACATGGGAAATTACCCTTTCTCACTGGAGCCAGAACCGATTGAGTATAATTCTTGGGTTGCACAAAATGTGAATGGACAAGTGCGTCACCAATGTTCCTTCCTCTCCTATAGGCCATCACTGGCATGTTCTCAAATTCAGGGACCCCTGCACAACCATTTCTGAGCAGTGGCCAATTTCTCTTGATTATAGCAGCCACTCTAGTGCTATTAATGTCGTACATAGAGACAAACTGCATCCTACCGAGTTCGCTACGTACCTTAGGGATCCACCGATCTCCCTGTGTAAGTGACCTTGTCTTAGAAACTGTCTCCTGGAGCAATTTCTTCGGGTACCCCCTTCTCAAAAACTTGTCTGGCTAACAACTTGCCTCCCCTGGTGGTCGTGACATGCAGTCTCCTCTTTCTATTTTGAGATGCCTGGGTCCAGCCTCTGCTTGACCGTGCTCTTGAAGAGCAGCACACAACTTGCTAAAGCGTCCCCTATCAGTTTCTGTCCTAGCCTTATCATGAATCTTCCACCGATGGAAGGTGCCAAAGTACTGAGGTCATTTTGATCTATTTGGTCTACTCAATGTGTGCTCACAAGTTTCGTCTGATTCCCCGATTCTTGGCTTATCCTGACTCCTAAACACAGTTTGTTAATCTGACTTTGCTTCTGTCTGTTGCTTGCCTTGCCCTCTGTTCTGAATAACTGTATTGAACCTGTTCTCTATTACTTGACCTCTGGCTTTGTTCCTCATGATGAAATGTGCCACCTGCCCGGACTGTCTGACTGTGCTCCTGTTCACACACTCAGGTAATATGCCAGTACCTATAGTAGCATCAAGTGCCACAATAATTGGATTACTTCCCAGGTAATGGCATGCGGGCTCTGCAGCAAAGCCCTCATCCCAATTGGTGGGGCTAAAAGGTAATGACCAGGGTATCACAGGTGTCACCTCAAGATCTGACAAAGTTAAACCTAAGTGTGTGGCTTAATGGATCTATAGTCACTGATTCTGACACAGTAATTTATCAGGGTAATGAAGATCATTAGAATTATTTTCAACTATGGTGTTCTGGGTGTGAGCTATCTGGATTTAAGAACCGTGTGGCCAAGAACATACCCCTACAGGTCATTATCAGTACCTCAGCAGTGCAGACTGAGCTCTTAGTAGAGTTGTAGTCTGGTATCTCCATAAGGATTACCCCCAGAGCTGTATAATTAGCATTTCAGGCTGAGCTAAATAGTCTCAAAGGAAAACAATCCATTCTGTGCTTCACGGCTTTAGCTGAACTATGTTGGGTTATAGAACAGCGACATCCTCTCTTACTACATGTGTTACGGCACTCTGACCCCCCGAGCGCCAGGTGAGGTGCCCTGAACTTCCTGCACCCCTGTCCCTGCCTACTTGCCTCGACCCTGGCTAACCCCAGGCGGACAACTGGACGGCGGTCCCTATCCTGCCTAGGGACCTGGCGACTGCAAAGGTGAAACTAACTGACGGGGGACAGAGTGCCGACAGAAAAGGCAGATGGAATGACCAAACACGAAAAGACTGAGCTACAGGCAAACTGGAAAGGACGCTGACTAGCAACTAGGACTGACTGAGACAGGCTGCAGACAGAACTGACTAGCGGCTGACAGAACCAATAACTGGCAGTGAGCTCAGGTCACTGCCAGCCTTATAACTACAAGACTCCGCCTGGGGGTGGAGAGTGGGAGGAGCCAACTCCCCCACTGCTGCATAAGGTGGAGTGCGGGCAGCACCCTACGGGCGGACACGCCCACGCCACCGCAACCTGCCGCCCCACATCGCAACAAGGACTTGTGGAAAAGCACTTTTCACGTGGCTGGCAACTCAAGTTCGTAAGCAAGCGGGTTAATTACACGCGTAATGGTAAAAGGCCCTACAAAACGCGGCGCAAGCTTTAAGGACGGGACCTTCAATCTTAGGTTCCTGGAGGACAGATACACCTTCTGACCCACCCTGTAAGGTTCAAAAACTGAGAGGCTTCTCTCACTGCGCAGCTGCATGCGAGACCCCACTACCTCTAGATTCTTTTGCACTTCCTTCCATACCCCCTGCAGCATATCAGTGGCGACATCAGCTGCAGGACAGGCAGACGGGGTAGGAAGAGAAGTCAGGAAACGGGGATGCTGGCCATAAACGCACACAAACGGAGAAACCCCAGTGGAAGAACTGGTACGATTGTTCAGCGCAAACTCAGCCAACGGCAGAAATTCAACCCACCGATGAACCTTCTTGCTTGCAAACAGCCTTAAATATTGCACTAAATCCTGGTTCTTCCGCTCAGTTTGACCATTAGTCTGCAGGTGTAATGCTGAAGAGAATGAAAGCGAAGTCCCAAGATTTCTGCAGAAGGCCCGCCAAAACTGCGCCACGAACTGAACCATGCGATCGGACACAATGTTCTCAGGAACTCCATGGAGGCGAATAATTTCTTTAACGAAGACCTGGGCAAATTTAATCGCCGAAGGGAGTTTCTCTAACGCCACAAAATGGACCATCTTAGAGAAACAGTCCACCACCACCAGAACGGTGGTGAACCCTTGTGACTCTGGCAAGTCAGTAACAAAATCTACCGAAAGGTGCGACCAGGGGCGCAACGGCACAGGCAACGGTCTCAGAGGACCCTCCGGACACCGCCGGCGATTCTTGTCGCGAGCGCAAATAGAGCACCCCCTTACGAAGTCACGTATCTGACAAGACATACCAGGCCACCAATAGAGCCTGGAGCAAAGATCCAGAGTCCCTTGCACTCTCGAATGACCCGCGAAAACTGACGAGTGGGACTCTTCAATAACCATGAGGCGTAAAGATTCTGGCACAAACCATCTGCCCTCTGGCACCAATGCAGCGTCCTGCTGAGCACTCTGAAGGCGGGGAATGAGACCAGAGTTCACAGCCGTAACCACAACTCCAGGTTCCAGGATATTTTCGGGAGGCAGCGACTCACATTCTGGCACCCCAAAACTCCGCGAGAGAGCATCAGCCTTGACATTCTTAGCCCCCGGGAGATACGTCACTACGAGGTTAAATCTAGAAAAGAACAAAGCCCACCTGGCCTGACGTGCCATGAGTCGTTTAGCGTTGGCGAGATATACCAAGTTCTTATGATCAGTGTACACCGTGACGGGATGTCGAGCGCCCTCAAGATGGTGACGCCACTCTTCTAAGGACCACTTGATTGCCAACAGCTCTCGATTACCTACATCGTAATTACGCTCTGCCGAACTGAACTTTCATGAGAAGAATGCACATGGACTGTAGCCTGTCCTCCCGCTAACCACCTGAGACAACACAGCGCCAGCCCCCACCTCAGATGCATCAACCTCCACGAAAAAGGGGCGTTGTGGGTCAGGCTGGACGAGCACCGGGACGGCCGAGAACGCCCTTTTGAGACGATCGAACGCCTCCAGGGCCTCAGGTGACCCTCTTACCAAGTCAGCCCCCTTCCTGGTAAGATCGGTCAACGGTTGAGCGATGACGGAATAGTTTCTGATGAACTTGCGATAGAAATTCGCAAAACCTAAGAACCATTGGAGTGCTTTCAGATTGCCTGGTCGGACCCACTGGGAGATAGCTGCCACTTTATCCGACTCCATTTGCACGGAAGTCGGAGAAATTACGTACCCCAGAAAGGACACTTGTTGAGTGCCAAACAGACATTTCTCTAATTTGACAAACAACTGGTACTCACGTAACCGGGTTAGTACCAACCTAAGGTGCTGCACATGAGAGTCCCAGTCAGGAGAATATACCAGGATGTCGTCGAGGTAGATGACTAAAAACACCCCCAAGATGTCGTGAAAGACTGCATTCATAAACCCCTGAAAGACCGCAGGGGCATTACACAGGCCAAAAGGCATCACCAGACATTCAAAGTGTCCCAAGGGGGTATTGAAAGCGGTCTTCCATTCATCCCCCTCACGGATACGGATCAAATTATAAGCCCCTCTTAAATCTAGTTTCGAAAACCAGTGGGCTCCCACCACCTGATTCAGGAGGTCAGAAATCAGGGGCAGAGAGCACTGGTTCTTAACTGTGATCTGATTCAAGGCCCGATAATCTACACAAGGCCTCAATGTCCCATCCTTCTTCTCGACAAAGAAGAGACCCGCCCCAGCAGGGGAACAGGATGGCCTAATGTTTGGCCAGGGACTCCGTAATATAGACCTTGAGAGCTTCGTGCTCCCGCCCTGATAAGTTAAAAATGGCTCCCTTAGGGATGGGCTTATTTGGAATAAGGTCTATCCCACAATCCCACTCTCTGTGGGGAGGCAGGGTCTCTGACAGTCTTTTAGAGAACACATCCCGGAAGTCAGACAGGTATTCCGGAATGAGTGCGGTATCTACTGAACAGAGAGGAAGGGGAGCAAGGTGGCTATGGCGGGATGGTCCCCAATGAGTCAGCTCCCGCGTGGTTCAATTGAATTGGGGGTTGTGCAATGCCAACCACGGCATCCCTAGCACCATGTCTACCGACATTTTCTCCATCACCAGGAATGATAGTTCTTCTGAGTGGAGAATCCCCACCGTGAACTGTAACACTGGGGTCCTCCACCGCACCAGGCCCGTCGAGAGAGGGGTAGCATCAATACTAGTAAAATGAATTGGCGTCTTCAGCGCCACCAATTCAGCCAACAAGGGTCTAACGAAACACATGCTTATCAGGTTAGCGGCTGCTCCGGAATCAATAAACGCCTGCCCAGAGCGGGATAAATTCCGGAATCTAACCTGACAAGGTACCAGAAGTTTAGGAAGTACCTGAAGTCCTAGGCGATCCTCCCTACAATCGCCTAGGACTCAGAGTTTTCCACCGGTTCCGACTGTGAGCGCTGAAGCCTCAGGGGGCAGGTTATCACCCGATGTCCAGCTTTCCCGCAGTAGAGGCAGAGATGATGCAACAAACGAATCCGGCGACGCTCCTTGGGGTCCAGCGGGTCCACCTCCATAGGCTCGGGAACAAAGACTGGTAAGGAAGAAGAGGGAACAGGACAAACGACCTCCCTGGCTCTAAGGGTCTGTCTATCTTGCTTCCTAGACCTGAGCCTCCTATCTGCCTTCACCGCTAGCTCCATAGCCTCCCTTAAGGACCCGGGAACGGGATGGGAAATCAACAGGTCTTTAACCGCGTCCGAGAGGCCCTGCAGAAAAACATCTTTCAGAGCGCTATCGTTCCATGCCGTATCACCCGCATAGCGTCTGAAGTTGGAGCAATAATCCTCCACACAAAGCGACCCCTGATGCAATGCCAACAGCCGAGAAACCACCAACCCCACTCGGTCCGGTTCATCGAAGATACCCCCGAGTTCCTGAAAAAAGGAGTCCACCGACTGCAGGCAGGGGGAACCCTCGGGAATGGAAAAAGCCCCGCAGCAGGGACATTATAAGCCCGACCCCCTGGGCCTCCAACCCGGAAGAACAGGGGCGCATCCGAAAAAACAAGCGACAAGCTCGTGGAAAACAAAAAATTTGTTCATCTCCCCAGCAAACACCTCGGGAAGATGGCACTTGGGTTCTGGACTGGTTGAGGCGTCCAGCCCCTGCGACAACCCCCGCTGCTCCTGGGCTGCCATGTGAGTGGATAAATCCTGGATCACCGGCACCAGGGCTTGCAGCTGGTTCGCGAGCGAGCTGATCGCCTCCGTGGAAAACAGTTTTAAGGGCCAGTTATTATGTTACGGCACTCTGACCCCCTGAGCGCCAGGTGGGGTGCCCTGAACTTCCCGCACCCCACTGTCCCTGCCTACTTGCCTCGACCCTGGCTAACCCCAGGCAGACAACTGGACGGCGGTCCCTATCCTGCCTAGGGACCTGGCGACTGCAAAGATGAAACTAACTGACGGGGGACAGAGTGCTGACAGAAAAGGCAGATGGAATGAGCAAACAGGAAAAGACTGAGCTACAGGCAAACTGGAAAGGACGCTGACTAGCAACTAGGACTGACTGAGACAGGCTGCAGACAGAACTGACTAGCGGCTAGCAGAACCAATAACTGGTAGTGAGCTCAGGTCACTGCCAGCCTTATAACTACAAGACTTCGCCTGGGAGCGGAGAGTGTGAGGAGCCAACTCCCCCACTGCTGCATAAGGAAGGTGGAGGAGTGCAGGCGGCACCCTACGGGCGAACACGCCCACGCCGCCGCACACCGGCTGCCCCACGTCGCCGGCAGAGCCCCGACCCCGGAGCTCCAGGACGCCGGAGCCGACGCCGGAGCGGCTCGCGCCGACCGCGGGACCCCGCGCCGCCCTGCATGGTAACAACATGTACATGCGTGATACAATCAGCCTACAATCTCTTCCATATCGGCTCTGAAGACTTTTATTACATTTCCAGAAATGACATGACATGGTTAATCCATAATCCGAATCCCCACACAGGGGGCTCATTCATATCTTCAGTCCTACAGAAAGAGTCCAGCATCAAAGTCCATCAAAAGTAGTAAAAGTCATTGTAATTAACAGCACTTCGCTGGCATTACGGCAGGAGATGTGATCAGTATATACAGTCATGTACAATGACACCGCAGTCCGAGAATCCGCACTGAATTGTTATTGCATCAGGTCGTGGTTCGGGGGCAGATTAGACCTGTAATGTGATTGGCTGCTATTGTATTCAGTGCTGTAGAATATACAGGGTTATTCAAAAAGGAGCAGATTTGGAGATTTAATTACAAACTACAAGAGCAGGGTCCACAATAAGCCCATCACTGAAAAGAGGAAGTCTCATTACATACCAGTAAGTTCCATTTTCTGCCACACCGCAGCGCTGCTTCTTGTCGTTTACATAGAAAAATGGTGACAACAAAGGAGAAATCGTTTTGTGTGCTTGAGTTTGCTAAGTGGAACGTGCGTTCTGGCATCAGTTCCGCACGCATGCACTTTTTTTTCCTTTAATCTCCTGCTCTCCCACGGATTCGCGGCACAGCCACAGTGACAGCTGCCGGTGTACTGCGGCGGGGACGTCTTCCATTGACTTCATGAGATCCGTGTGCCAGGAAAAAATAAATTAAAAAATCCCATCCGCATGCTTTTAATTGCCCTGCGGATGCTAATGCATCCCTACGGGCAGCAAAAGGCGCGGATCTCCTGTGCAGGAGACACGAGCGGATTTTATAATTAAAATCTGCCTGTGGACATTGGGCCTTAAGACTTTAATTTGTGTCCTGACTCCATGTGTACAGACAGTGTCACAAATATTTTTATATTACAAACCTGACATGGGCACAGAAAGAACCTGTCCTACAATTATTTAGGAATTACCTTTTCTACCAAGGTCCTCTTCTCCACCAGAATCATCAGAGGACACTACTAAATACAAAGGACCTTCAGATAAGGTAATTTATGGCCCCCAGTCTAGCAGATAACTGGGTTACTCGCCAACTGTCATTCTTTCCTCTTTTTGGACACATATCCTGACAGTACTGTCTATATAGAGAGTGAAGCAGGGTACATTAGGCAGCTGGAATGCTTTAAGTTGATAATCCTATCTCTTAATCATGTCTTAGAATACTGCTTTTCTCCTGTGTGAATTCTCTCATGTCGAACAAGATGCGATTTCTTTGTAAAACATTTCTCACATTCTGAACATGGATATGGCTTCTGTCCCGTGTGACTTTTTTGATGATCCTTTAGTTTTGCATTAGTAAGAAAACATTTCCCACATTCTAAACATGGAAATGGCTTTGCTGTGTGAATTCTCTGATGTCTAACAAGATGTGATTTGCTTGTAAAACCTTTCCCACATTCAGAACATGAAAAAGGCTTCTCTTCTGTGTGAACTCTTTGATGTGTAACAAGAGTTGATTTTTCTGTAAAGCATTTTCCACAGTCCAAACATGAATATGGCTTTTCTCCTCTGTGAATTCTCTCATGCATAACAAGAGGAGATTTCTGGGCAAAACATTTCCCACATTCTGAACATGAATATGGCTTCTCTCCTGTGTGAATTCTCCTATGTGTAACAAGAGTTGATTTAAATGTAAAACACTTCTCACATTCTGGACATGCATACGGCTTCTCTCCTGTATGAATTCTCTTATGCTTAATTAAACTTGATTTCTCTGTAAAGCATTTTTCACATTCTGAACATGAATATGGCTTCTCTCCTGTGTGAATTCTCCTGTGTTTAATTAGACTTGATTTATCTATAAAGCGTTTTTCACATTCTGAACATGAATACGGCTTCTCTCCTGTGTGACCTCTCTTATGTGTAATAAGAGAGGATTTATATTTAAAACCTTCCCCACATTCTGAACATGAATATGGCTTGTCTGCTGTGTGGCTTTTCTCATGTTCAACAAGACCTGATTTGCATATAAAGCCTTCCCCACATTCTGAGCATGGATATGGTTTCTCTCCTGTGTGGCTTCTCTCGTGTATAACAAGATATGACTTAAAAATAAAAGATTTCCCACATTCTGAACATGAATAAGGCTTTTCTCCTGTGTGACTTTTCTTATGTGTAAAAAGACTTGATTTATCTGTAAAAAATTTCCCACATTCTGAACATAAATATGGCTTTTCTCCTGTGTGTCTTCTCCTATGTGTAACAAGAGTCACTTTATGTCTAAAACATTTTCCACATTCTGAACATGAATATGGCTTTTCTTCTGTGTGGGTTCTCGCATGTCGAACAAGATGTGTTTTATGTGCAAAATATTTCCCACATTCTGAACATGAATACGGCTTCACTCCAGTGTGGCTTCTTTTATGTGGAGCAAGATGTGATTTATATCTAAAACGTTTCCCACATTCTGAACATGAATAAGGCTTCTCTCCTGTGTGAATTCTCTGGTGTTTAACAAGATCGGATTTATATGTAAAACATTTCCCACATTCTGAACATGGATAGGGCTTCTCGCCTGTGTGAATTCTCTGATGCTCCTTTAGTCTGGCTTTATAAATAAAACATTTTCCACATTCTTGACACAAATATGGCTTGTTTCTTATGTGACTTCTTCTGTGTCTATAAAGACTTGAGCTTTTTGTAAATTGTTTTCCACATTCATCACATTGAAACTTCCCCTCCCTTTTCTGAGCTGCACTTGTGGTAATCTGTGATTGAGCAGTAGAAGGTTCCCCATAGTTCGGGGGATTACATGATGGATCTGTACTGTGAAGTCCTGAATGCGCATTAAGGGTACTAAGGTTTCCTCCTGAAGAGCGCTGCACGAGATCTTCATCTTCTACTTTATAACTTGCTGATAACATGACGTTTCCCTCAGAGGTCTCAATGGGCTTTTCTGTAAAAAAAAAAAAAATATATATCATAAAATGATTTTTTTCCCCAAACAATAAAGTAGAGAAATTCCTAACATTTCTATCAGGCTGGAAGCACGTTACGTTTTTGGTGCAGTTTATTGAGCCCAAACCAGCAGTGGATCCAGCAGGAGGGAGAAGTCCTTCCTTTATATTTCTCATTCCCTTTAAATTCATTCCAGAATGTTGCTGAAAACCTGCATGCGTGATTCCAGCCTAACAATGCATCACTGATAATCTCCAGGATTCTGCTCTGCACTCAGTGACCACTGTTATTACAACCTTGTCTGGTAATCCGGCCCAGACTCTGACAGCATATTTGTCCCTTAATGCCAAGTGAGCATCATTTTAACCCCTATCCACAAGTGGACATACAGTTATGTCTATTGGATGGCATGGGTAGAGGAGCTGTGCCTGGCCCATCAGCAGGCAGTTCCAGATGTAAAATACAACCATCTCACTTCAATGACTACTACTACCTCGGCTCTTTAACCTGCTCATTGACCTTCAGCGCACAGGACTCTCCCCTTTCCAATCCATACTAAATGCGGCACGTGACCAATTTTCCTATCCAGCCACTTCTCAAATGGCTCCGCACCATGCAATTCACTGCACTGGCTGCCCATACATTAAAGAAATCAAGTCAAACTCATCACCTTCAGCCACAAAGCTCTCCATGGCGCCGAGCCACCGTACATCACCTCCCTCCTGTCCATACACCACCCAGCCCGCATACTCTGATCAGCCAACACATTGAGATTAAATGCCCCTCTAATTTGTTCCTCATATGCTCGCCTCCAGGACCTCCCTAGAGCAGCACTGGTCCTCTGGAATGCACTACCCTAAAATATCCAGAAAATCCCCAACATACAGAACTTCAGGTGCACCTTAAAGACGCACCTCTTTAGGGAGGCATACCAAATCTCCTGATCCAAATCCCCAGCCCCCTACCTGTCCCTATGGCTTCCCACACCTTCCCATTTGTCTATCATTTACATCTCCTGCCCCTTTACTTCCTTACCACCCCCCATTCTGTTTGCTAAATACCATATGTAATTTTCATACTGTTCTGTTTTCCGCCATGCCTCATCTCCTGCCCCTGTACCACCTGAACCACCCCCACCTTGTCTCTCTCTCCAAATAAGTGTATACCACAAGTAACTGTCTTGTTTGTGTTCACCTGTGCTTTGAAAGCACTAAAGAATAAGTTGGCTCTATACAAATAAAAGATTGTTAATATATTCCGTGGTCAATGGTGACCATGGCATCTAGGTGGTTAGACAGATGGAGGCGGATCAGTTTACTACTAACAGGTGATAATGCTGATACATTGGAGTACATATAGAATTCATCAGCAGGTCACATTTTGAAGTCCCCTAATTATAGTTAAAAAGAGTTTATCTAAGCATCAACAGTGAAAACAAATTACTTAATGGGCGATTTATGTAAGGAATGCACATACATGGAATCCCCCGCAAAATACAGTCACAATCAAAATCCTTCAACCCCCATTTCAAATTACATTTGCCAAATTTAAAAACTTTCAGCTGTTTGCAAAAAGAAATCAAACAAGAATAAATGTAAATCGCTCAACACAACTAATGTAACAAGCAGTTCCTCCAAATTCCCTTAAAATGCGGCCTCAGGACTATTCACCCCCTAGATGGGTTTGTCTCAAGCACACCTGATACAACTAATCAAGGCAAATACACCTGAGTTGTTTTTTGGGAGGTGAGATAGCAGCCGTATAACCTCCTGTATAACTAGAAGGGGGAACCAAGTAAAGAAATGAGAACCTTAGAATTCCTTTTTTCTTCCCGTTTTCTCCCTGAAGATAATAAAGGTTAATTGACCATTTACAACCCAAAATGCTTCTATTAAAAATAGGACTTGTCCCCCAAAACAGAACAAACATCAGATGTATAAAAGCTGCGGCTCTGGATTGTGGCAGCAGTTATTCTTCTGTAACCTAAACCCCCCACATATCTGGTACCCCGTAATGGTACCCCGTAATGGTACCAACCGTGAACCATAATGCGTTCCAACCGTTCCTTTATGTGGGACTGTGAATGAAGATTAACCCCATAGTGACCGGCCTACTCTGCAGCCTAATGATGAAGGCTTAAGTAGCATGGGCGAGCCCCATATGGGGCCATGAATCCCGCCCCATCATGTGAATTCCCTGAGGATGTGGGATGTTTTCATGGTAAAACAGTTGCACATCACCTCGGAGAGAAGGCAATCCTTCTGCTGTGGTTGACAACTGTGTCGGGAGGATTGCAGAGTTTCTCCTACTGCTTTCAATGGGAGACCTCGTGATACCTCCACCAGTCCCATTGAAAACAATAGGCGCTGCGCTGCGATGCGACAGCATAGCATTACATCACGGTGCAATGCAAGAAAGCATCGCTCATGTGTATGACCGCAATCACAAGAATGGGGTTCATATTAGTGCATCTCAAAACGCACAGACCTCGTGTGATTGTAGCCCCCCGTGTGAAGGCAGCCTGAGCCATATCATACAACATGCATTCCAGGAGCCATAACTTGATTTTTCCATATGGCCACATGAGGGCTTCTTTTTTAAATGGCGAGTTGTATTGTTTACAGGGTACACCACTTTGCGGTACAGTTAACATTGTTTAACTTCTTAATTTTGGGGAGAAAGATGTTTTTGCGGTCCTACGGCCATACCAGATTTATGGTTTTGTATATTTTAAAATACTTAAAAATTACATTTCTTTTCTACCACCAAATGGTCATTGTTGTTAGCAGTTTAGTCATTTATGACCCATGGTGACCCTAGGGCGAGCTCCCTCCGCGTTTTTTAGTTTTGCACTACTTCTTTGAATTATGTGATATCCATGACAGTATTAGCCACCGTGTCCTTTGGCGGCAGGTCCACCCAATTACTAGACCCAAAACATTTTTGTTTTCCTCCTGAGAGTTGTATGGGGCTTGTGTTCTGTAGTTTTATGGCATGATCTTGGGGTATATATGACGGTTTGTTAACTTTTTATTGTAGGTTTTGGTTGGTGCATCCTTTGTGTCCCAAAACAATAATAGTGTTTACATTGTATCCCCATACAATAATAGTTCTCCCTTTGTGACACAATATGGTAGTAGTGACCCCATACAATATATGTGCACCAATTGTGGCCCCATATACTAATAGTGCTTCCATTGTGCCTTATACAGTATTTCTGCCCTCAGTCAGCATTTATACTTCCATTATGCTCCGTAAAGTGTATGCATCCCAATTGATAGTCATAGCGCCCAGATTTAAATCTGGGATTGACAAGGCAACTGTTAGGTGGATTCACAACTGGCTGAGTGATCGTACTCAGAGTGGTCATAAATGGCTGCACATCCAAGTGGAAGAATGTATCAAGTGGGGACCACAAGGCTCTATCCTAGGCCCAGTGTTGGTCAACATTGTTATAAATGATCTGGAGGAGGGAATTGTGGGAAACTGATCAAATTTGCCGATGACACAAAGCTAGGAGGGATAGCTAACACTAGGGGAGAGAGTATTCAGAAAGATATAGAAAAGCTTGCACAGTGATCAGCGACTAACAGAATGGTATTTAACAAGGAGAAATGCAAAGTCCTACATCTGGAAAAGACTAATGAAAAAAGCACATACAGAATGGAAGGAATTGGGCTAAGCAGCAGCACATGTGAAAAAGACTTGGGTATACGAATAGATCATAGACTGAACATGAGTCAACAATGTGATGCAGCAGCCAAAAAGGCAAACACAATTCTGGGATGTATTAAGAGAAGCATAGAGTCTAGATCACGTGAGGTCATTATCCCCCTCTACTCTTTCTTAGTCAGACCTCAGGTTACCACAGTAGGTGGGTAGTTCTCCTTCAACGGAAGTGTTCAAACATCGACTGGACAAATATCTGTCTGGGATGATTTAGTGAATCCTGCACTGAGCAGGGGGTTGGACCCGATGACCCTGGAGGTCCCTTCCAACTCTACCATTCTATGATTCTCATCTGGAATACTGTGACCAGTTCTGGGCACCCAGATTTTAAAAAAAAAGACATCTACAAACTGGAGCAATTTCAGAGAAGAGTTATCAAGATGGTGAGCGGTCTGCAAATCATGTCCTATGAGGAACGGTTAAAGGATCTGGGAATGTTTAGCAGAAGAGAAGGCTGAGAGGAGACTTAATAGCGGTCTACAAATATCTACCATTCTATGATTCTATCAATTAATTTGAATAAATTCTTATTGTTAAACCTTCCATATTGTCGTACGCTCTTAAAAGCCATAGCCAAACCTAAAGCCCCTTAAAGCAAAACAGGTAGCTAAGCAGGGCCATATTAATCATCCCTTCTAGGGTACAAGCTGAACATCTCCTGTGTTAGAGGTTTTTGGATCCACAGCCCTAGTGACTCCTCGCTATGGATGCTTCCTCCTGGGGCTGGGGGTGCCCATGTGGACTACTTTGGTGTCTAAAACTTGTGGAAGAAGAAAAAGGCTTTATCCTCCAACATTTACCAACTGAGAGTTGTTAGACGAGCCCGGTCCCACCTTCAGACTGCTCTCCATAATCACCATGTTCTGGTACACTTACATAACTTACAGTTTTTTGTTTTTTTAAATCAAAAAGTAGGGAAAAACCAAATGCCGACAGCTAGCCAGCGAATGCAGGCCACTGATGCAGAAAAATATGTACTGGTGGTCCGGCCTTTCATATCAGGAGAATCCAAAGGATCAAAGTGGACCATCTCAACAAGAGCCGGCATCCTGTAGAATAGAGCCTGGGAGAGGCAAAATGTGAGCGGACTGGGTATCTAACTAATCACTATTATGGTGGCTTAGGGTCAACTTATATAATAGTCGGGGGTCTCTTCAGAATATAGTGTGCTCAGCCTCTCTGGCCGCTATCCTCCAAATCTTACAAAATGGCTTTTAAAAATAAAAAAACCAATTCTTGAAGTTGAATCGACTCCAAGTGCAATTTATAGCCCCGAAGCGCAGATACATGGGAAGCTCACCAACAATTACTTGGTTAGAACTAAAAAACCGTATCCCCCGCACGGGATTTCACTGCAGCATTGCGCTTTTATCAAACAGCCGTTTGAGCCAATGAGTAGCGGCTCTACAGCCTCCTAAGTGGCAGAAAAACATCAAGCAGGACCTCTTCTTACCGGCACTCTATCCAGATGGGCGGGATGGAGGACAGGAAAATTAGCATAGAAGGAGCGGTCCGATTGTATATCCATGGGACTCGCGTGCACGGTTACTACCATACCATAATCCGAAAAATCACTGAGTGCACCCAGACGTCCTAATATACAAGGGCAGGTTACAAGCGCCACATCCCTCAGCGGGCAGAATGTGGCCATACGTCCTAATATACAAGACAGGCTACAAGCGCCACATCCCTCAGCGGGCAGAATGTGGTCATACGTCCTAATATACAAGGGCAGGTTACAAGCGCCACATCCCTCAGCGGGCAGAATGCGGTCATACTTCCTAATAAACAAGGGCAGGTTACAAGCGCCACATCCCTCAGCGGGCAGAATTCGGTCATACGTCCTAATATACAAGGGCAGGTTACAAGCGCCACATCCCTCAGCGGGCAGAATGCGGTCATACGTCCTAATATACAAGGGCAGGTTACAAGCGCCACATCCCTCAGCGGGCAGAATGCGGTCATACTTCCTAATATACAAGACAGGTTACAAGCGCCACATCCCTCAGCGGGCAGAATGTGGCCATACTTCCTAATATACAAGGGCAGGTTACAAGCGCCACATCCCTCAGCGGGCAGAATGCGGTCATACGTCCTAATATACAAGGGCAGGTTACAAGCGCCACATCCTTCAGCGGGCAGAATGCGGTCATACTTCCTAATATACAAGGGCAGGTTACAAGCGCCACATCCCTCAGCGGGCAGAATGCGGTCATACTTCCTAATATACAAGACAGGTTACAAGCGCCACATCCCTCAGCGGGCAGAATGCGGTCATACTTCCTAATATACAAGGGCAGGTTACAAGCGCCACATCCCTCAGCGGGCGGAATGCGGCCATACTTCCTAATATACAAGACCGGTTACAAGTGCCACATCCCTCAGCGGGCAGAATGCGGCCATACTTCCTAATATACAAAGCAGGCTACAAGCGCCACATCCCTCAGCGGGCAGAATGCGGCCATACTTCCTAATATACAAAGCAGGCTACAAGCGCCACATCCCTTAGCGGGCAGAATGCGGCTATACTTCCTAATATACAAGACAGGCTACAAGCGCAACATCCCTCAGCGGGCAGAATGCGGCCATACTTCCTAATATACAAGACCGGTTACAAGTGCCACATCCCTCAGCGGGCAGAATGCGGCCATACTTCCTAATATGCAAGACAGGCTACAAGCGCCACATCCCTCAGCGGGCAGAATGCGGCCATACTTCCTAATATACAAGACAGGCTACAAGCGCCACATCCCTTAGCGGGCAGAATGCGGCTATACTTCCTAATATACAAGACAGGCTACAAGCGCAACATCCCTCAGCGGGCAGAATGCGGCCATACTTCCTAATATACAAGACCGGTTACAAGTGCCACATCCCTCAGCGGGCAGAATGCGGCCATACTTCCTAATATGCAAGACAGGCTACAAGCGCCACATCCCTCAGCGGGCAGAATGCGGCCATACTTCCTAATATACAAGACAGGCTACAAGCGCCACATCCCTTAGCGGGCAGAATGCGGCCATACTTCCTAATATACAAGACAGGCTACAAGTGCAACATCCCTCAGCGGGCGGAATGCGGCCATACTTCCTAATATACAAAGCAGGCTACAAGCGCCACATCCCTCAGCGGGCAGAATGCGGCCATACTTCCTAATATACAAGACCGGTTACAAGTGCCACATCCCTCAGCGGGCAGAATGCGGCCATACTTCCTAATATGCAAGACAGGCTACAAGTGCAACATCCCTCAGCGGGCAGAATGCGGCCATACTTCCTAATATACAAGACCGGTTACAAGTGCCACATCCCTCAGCGGGCAGAATGCGGCCATACTTCCTAATATACAAGACCGGTTACAAGTGCCACATCCCTTAGCGGGCAGAATGCGGCCATACTTCCTAATATACAAGACAGGCTACAAGTGCAACATCCCTCAGCGGGCGGAATGCGGCCATACTTCCTAATATACAAAGCAGGCTACAAGCGCCACATCCCTCAGCGGGCAGAATGCGGCCATACTTCCTAATATACAAGACCGGTTACAAGTGCCACATCCCTCAGCGGGCAGAATGCGGCCATACTTCCTAATATGCAAGACAGGCTACAAGCGCCACATCCCTCAGCGGGCAGAATGCGGCCATACTTCCTAATATACAAGGCAGGCTACAAGCGCCACATCCCTCAGCGGGCAGAATGCAGCCATACTTCTGTGACACGTATGGGATACGATTGAACTGGATGATTGTGTCAGAGGCAGGGAAATTAAAGGGGTTGTCCTGCGGCAGCAAGTGGGTCTATACACTTCTGTATGGCCATATTAATGCACTTTGTAATATACATCGTGCATTAATTATGAGCCATACAGAAGTTATAAAAAGTTTTTCACTTACCTGCTCCGCTGCTGGCGTCCTCGTCTCCATGGTTGCCGTCTAATTTTCGCCGTCTAATGGCCAAATTAGACGCGCTTGCGCAGTCCGGGTCTTCTTATCTTCTCAATGGGGCTCCGTGTAGCTCCGCCCCGTCACGTGCCGATTCCAGCCAATCAGGAGGCTGGAATCGGCAATGGACCGCACAGAAGCCCTGCGGTCCACGGAGGGAGAAGATGCCGGCGGCCATCTTCACCGGGTAAGTAAGAAGTCACCGGAGCGCGGGGATTCAGGTAAGCGCTGTCCGGTGTTCTTTTTTAACCCCTGCATCGGGGTTGTCTCGCGCCGAACGGGGGGGGGGGGTTGAAAAAAAAAAAAAACCCGTTTCGGCGCGGGACAACCCCTTTAAGGTAATCAAATAACTAGTTGCCGTATGAGTTAACCAGAACTTCAATGAACTAATGACCCGTCTGAATGTTCTGCTAACATTTGTTCAAAAGCAGAATATTTTGGACATATATGGTATGATACAGCAAGAATGACTCATAATACAATGCAGATGTCGATAACTTCATGGACAAAATATTTAATATATTTTGTTGCCAAGCGTCTATCACGCATGCCTAGAACCTGATTAGCCATATTAGAATGACGTATATACCCATAACTGCGCAGAAGCAGATATGCCACGTAATGTAAGAACAGTATAAATAACAGTGATCTTCAGGGAGGAGTCGGGACTCGTTTTGTTGTGGCCGGCAGACGTGTCGGCGTATTCCCGGATTCCTCCTACCAATCGTACCTGGAGATCCCCGATTGCGGAGTGATGCTACAATATCCGGTGACGTATTGATGCTTATCTTTGTTACCCATGTGATCTCAATGCCTATATGTTAATTAACTATTTCACTTACATATACTAAAGAGTAAATAAACTTGTGTTTTATATTTGTCTTGCCTTGAAAACTGTCTCAGACAGTATGCTTAGTTGGTATGCTAATGAGGTTAAAGAATAGCCAAAACTTGAGCGGGTAAGACATAAATTGGCGTAGTCTGGCAGGATATTGTTGTCTTTGGTAAGGTTATATTACTGTATAATTTGGTATTGTGACAGTGCTTCTCAGTGCACGGGGGGGTTGCTGTCGCCATATTAGATTTTTGGCCCATTGCCAAGGGGTTCAAATGGTTATAACTTTGCTTTGATAAGTGATAGAGTAATAATAGTAAATACACATTGATAGTCGCAGTAAGTAGTCCTTGTTGAACCCATTGGCATACTGCGAAAATTTTATAAGTTCTGTAACTTTGAAGCAGGACTTGGGAGATTGGTGCCAGTTTGCACGGTGGTGTCTAGCAGTAAGGGGGACCTCTGTGCAAAATTTCACCAATTGGCACGTTGCCAAAATTTTCAGAGTTCTGTAACTTTGAGACAGGACTCGGGAAATTGGTGCCAATTTGCAGGGTGGTGTCTCGCAGTAAGGGGGACCTCTGTGCAAAATTTCACCAATTGGCACGTTGCCAAAATTTTCAGAGTTCTGTAACTTTGAGACAGGATTCGGGAAATCGGTGCCAATTTGCAGGGTGGTGTCTCGCAGTAAGGGGGACCTCTGTGCAAAATTTCACCAATTGGCACGTTGCCAAAATTTTGTGAGTTCTGTAAGGGGGAACTCTGCGCAAAAAATTTCACCAATTGGCATTTTGCCAATAAGACAACAATATGTTTAGAAAAAGAACCAAGAAAGATAAAACTAAAATCGTTCAGAAAGTAGACATCCCCGGCTGGTCCGAGGGTCCCTATGATATATTAGCTCAGGAGTTGATGCATAGTGGGCTTGCAGAATCATGGGATAGTAAGCTAAAAGATTCAGAGCCCCTCGATGTCGTTAAGGTACTCGAGGAGACCCCTGCCAAGGCAGGTGACGCAGTTCAGTTGGGTAGGAGGAATTGGGTATTGGCCTCAGCCTATAGGAATATCCATAAAAAGAAGTCCCAACTAATAAGAAAACTTAATCAGGCGGAACAAAAGTTAAAAGAATCTGAAGGAAAGAGAATGGTGTTGGAATGTTACCAAGGTCTGATAAAGGAAAAAATAGAACATTACCAGAATATTGCAGAGAAGGCTGTTGTGAAAGTTGCTCAGAATAAATATAAGGGACGTAAAGGTAAAGTTGATAAGCGAAAGGTATCGAAAGTTATAGCTTCCGCTTCTGTGAACTGGGACCCAGATAAGTGGGATGGAGACTTATGGGATTCCTCATCTTCTTCGGGGAGGAGGACTGGCATAAGTGGGATTGAGAAGACCCACCCAATCCAATAATTGATCCACCCGCTTTAAAACGTGCCCAGCCCATTAGCAGAAGGAAGGAAACTACTGAATATGGACCCGATACTCAGGCTATCCTAGGTCATGATGGGCAAAGGTTGCCCAGGTATGACGATCAGGGAAACTATATGTGCGATGCCGATGAGAGACTGTTGGTGCAAGAAGAATTGGTGCCACATAGGCGCACCAG
Source organism: Eleutherodactylus coqui (assembly GCF_035609145.1). Lineage (NCBI taxonomy): Eukaryota > Metazoa > Chordata > Amphibia > Anura > Eleutherodactylidae > Eleutherodactylus > Eleutherodactylus coqui. The sequence continues at coordinate 461,131 of NC_089843.1, read as the reverse complement.
GCTTACCCTAGAGGATTTTTCTCAGTCAGAAATTGATGATATACTGAGTAGATTTAGGCAAAAGCCTGGGGAATCTGACATACCATGGTTGGTCCGTCTATTTGAGCACGGGGCGACTGGGGTAATGTTGGATCCAAAAGATGCAATGAGATTTGTTACTCTAACCAGAGATCCAGTAATCAGTAGAAATGTTAGAGAATATTTTCCTAATCATCAAGGAGAAAGTGCTATTTCCCTGTTTAATATAGTAACCAATGGGTTTCTTAATAAATTCCCAACAGAGGCAGACATTCCAATCAATGACAAACCTTGGTACACTATCAGGGATGGCATTGAAAGGTTGAAGGAGGAAGCTATGAGGGTCTCACTAATTATCATCGAGCATATGGAAGATTATTTGGAGACTCGGCTGACAGCAGGAATTAGAAATCGTTTAATTAAAACTGCACCTCCGGCTTATAAAGCCGTGATGATGACCCTACTTCTATCCATGACTAATGAGCCAATATCTGCGGTCGTGGCTAGAATGCGGGAATTGCAAGATATGGGAAACTGGGATAGAGAGGAAAAGCGAACAGATCGTGATAGGTCTAGGAATCCTAGTTCCCAGGGGACTGGTGATTCAGGAGTGCCAAGGGTATCTCGTAGAGATATGTTTCAGGCTCTCCTGAAAGCTGGAGTCTCCAAGGACGCCATTGATGGAAAAGATACAGGTGATTTGTGGCGTCTTTATAAACAGAAGGTATTATCCAACAAAAAAGTGGATAAAAGGGAAGATTCAGTGGCCCCAAAAACTTCTAAAAAGAAAGAGAAGCAGGTCACTAATTCAGAACCTAAGAAATTAGAATGGGAGGACTTTCAAAAGATCTATCCATGGAAGGAGATGGCTGCAATGGTAGCTAGCCAAGTGCAGGACCATATGAAGCCATCTGCTCCGCTCCTGGAGGAATCAGATTCTGATTCCGCATAGGTAGCAAGCCAAGCCCCTGTTTGGGTTAGGCGGGATGACAGACCCTACGTCCCGCTAGCCATACATTGGAAAGGGGGTAATGTCCAAAGGGTCCCAGCTTTAGTAGATACAGGGGCGGAGGCTACTCTGATTTATGGAAATCCCAAAAAGTTTAAAGGTCCAAAAGTTAATATTTCAGGATTGGGAGGAAAAGTTACCGAAGGAGTACAGACACAGGTAACTTTGAAATTGGGCAATTTGCCCTTACGTAAATACACGGTGTTAGTAGTACCTATTCCGGAATATATCATTGGCATAGATATTCTGAAAGGATTGACACTACACCTCGAAGATGGTAAGTTTGCCTTTGGCGTAAGGAAAATAGGGATAAAAGCTTGTCCAGTTACGGTGGGAAAGGTCAAAATGCCACCCGTACATATCCCTCCTGCAGGAAAACTGGTTGCTATGAAGCAATACAGAATTCCTGGAGGTCACAAGGAAATAGGAGAAACCATTAAGGATTTGGTCGATGCTGGGGTTGTGAGGCCTGCAACCACAGCATGGAACAATCCGGTATGGCCTGTGAAGAAAAGTGATGGGTCTTGGAGGATGACTGTCGATTACAGGGAGTTGAATAAACAAACACCTCCCTTGACGGCAGCTGTCCCAGACACCATTACAATTGTGGAGCAGATCCAAAGTCACAGTGGACAATGGTACGCTGTGATTGATATCGCACAAGCGTTCTTCACAATTCCAATAGAAGAAAAGGCACAAGATCAGTTTGCCTTTACGTGGCAAGGACGTCAATATACGTTCACTCGATTGCCACAAGGTTGGATACATAGTCCAACCATCTGTCACCGGACGGTGGCAGAACATTTGGATGAGTTTGATTTACCATCAGAAATGCAGTTTTCACATTATATCGATGATATAATGATTCAGGGACCGGATGAACAATCTGTAAAGAAACAATTGGACAGATTGTTACATCATCTGCGAGAAAAAGGATGGGAAATAAATGATAGCAAGGTGCAGGGCCCCTCTCAGACGGTGAAATTCTTAGGAATTCAATGGAATAAGGGCCATAGGGAGATTCTCCCTAAGGCAAGGCAGAGAATCTTAAATTTTCCCACTCCGAAAGACAAGAAGGAAACACAATCCTACATAGGATTGTTTGGATTCTGGAGACAACACATTCCGCATCTGGGGCAGCTTCTTGCTCCTCTTTACAAGGTGACTCGCAAGAAGTACGAGTTCACATGGGGAGAGGAGCAACAGGTTGCATGAAAAGATAGCTGATATCCCTCCAGATGGTCAGGTTACACCAGTAGCACAAATGGAGGAATCCCCAGTAAAGTGGGGAATACCTTACTCTGAGTTGACAGACTCCCAAAAAGAGCATGCTTGGTTCACGGATGGTTCAGCCAAGTATATCAGTGGAAGGCGTAGATGGAAAAGTGTAGCCTTTAATCCAAAATTAGACAAGACGTTGGTCATGGTAGGAGAAGGTACGAGTAGTCAATATGCAGAACTTTGTGCAGTCTTCTTAGCTCTGAAGCAGGAACAAGGGCAAGAATGTCATTTGTATACGGACTCATGGTCAGTTGCCAATGGTTTGGCCACTTGGATCATGGGATGGAAGAAGAACGACTGGAACATTCATGGTAAGGAATTGTGGGGGAAAGAGCTTTGGCAAGACATAGAGGAATTCATTAGGAGTACCAAAAGTACTGTGTTTCATGTTGATGCTCATGTCCCTCTTGACTCATTGGAACGTTTATTTAATTCTCAAGCAGATGCGGCAGCATCGATCTCTGTTGCCGTACAAGAACCTGACAAGGAAAAGGAGCGCACGGCACAGCTGCTATTAATACCAGTGTATCTGACACAAGTGGAAGAAGGGGCGGCTCCCACTGAACTTACAGTGAGAGGAGATAAAGGCTTTGGCTCAACTGATGTTACTAATGTAGGGGTCAAAATATGGGTTCAGAATCACCAAGGACCGCCCTCCCCGGCAGAGGTTATTGCTGTGGGGAAAGATCGAACTTTGCTTATTATGCGACCCGGAGTAGAGAAATGGGAATATGTCCCACAAGAAAAGTGCTATTTGCGGGAATAATGCTTGTTTCCTTGCCTTCTCTAGAATCACATAATCATTTTTGGAATCCTTGGCATCATGTGTTCGGTGTTCGCAGTAGGTGATGCGTGGACGCCAGGGATCCGCGTCAATGACACCGGAAGGAATGACTATTCGTGGGGCTGGAGGAGTTCAACCCGAACCAGGAAGCAAGACAACTTCACTTGTGAAGCCAACCAGAAATGTCATATCGTGAATATTACCTTTGATGGGACTATCTGGAGTGGAAATCCATTATCGCATATAAGTTCGACCTACCGTCCTTCATATGCACTGCATAAGGCAACGGGACAAATAAACATTACGTCACTTGTGAAAGTGTCTTGCTGTCAGAGACCAAAAGCGTTGCCATATCTCAATTACTCCCTGGTGATACAATATGTTCAGAATTGTACAAATACGGGAGTGCAGTTTTCATTTCCTTTAAATGAGACAGAAGTAATTACGTGTGGGAATGCAACGGAGATCGAGAATCGGGCCATGTGGGGCCAGTTCCTGGTATTCGTGAACATTAATGCTTCTAAAATAGATCCTGGACATATAAAAAGGGTTCCATCCACCTGTCGCCAGGTGGGACGAGATGCTCAAAAGACTGTTATACAAGCCTCCGTGCAGTTTCCACCCTCAAGGACTTGTCCTACCAAGCGTTCCCGTCGAGCTTGGTATGATACCTTACTCGGAGGCTACGGAGCGCTTTCTGGGACTATTAATGGTTTTGATATAGAGACTTTAGCTAATCGAATGCATAACGCGGGAAGTGGTATTAAAGATGTGCTCACATTGCAGGCTAACTGGATGCCCACTATATGGCAGCCCTTTAGTATGCAAACGGATGTGGACACAATAATGCTTGATTTGCAAGATGCATCTAATAGGTTTTCATATGAAATAAATTCTAACATATCTAATTATGTTAATTGGTCAATATGTACCTTGCAGACCATTTATCAGCAACAACAAAAGAACACACTTCAAACTATGCTCATGACTGGCAATGAGCAGGTGTGGAGGACCGTGTTCAATCAGACTATAACTGAGACTGATTGGATACAGTTGGAGGCGCAGAAAATGGTTTGCAATGATATATTATGTAAAGGGACCATATTCATATACAATGTTACTAAAAAGAATGTGATGTGTAAGTTTGTAGTTCTCCCCTTACTTATAGGTGTTCCAGAAGATATGCATTTCTGGGTACCTAGATTTAACGGGATTTACATGGATGAGCAGAATAGAACTCATGATTTATCATTGTGTGATGATACATTAGAAGGGACCATATGCAAGGTCCAATCGGCTGTTTATGAACCATGCTTATTACAAAATACAATCAATGTATGTGAATGGACTGTGCTGCCACTCACGTTTAAGATGATGGTTGAAATAGCCCCACAGGAGGTATGTTTGGCAAGTAATCATCCTGTTGTACCAGGGATGGTTGTCCCATTTTCAGGATGCTTGTGAAACGTATCTGCACTTGTTTGGGAAAATGAGACCTTTGTGTTATTACCCGAACAAGACAAGACAGTGGCTGTCAATTGGCAACCACTGCCTTTAAATGTGTCAAATTGGGATCTAAATTTGACTAAATTCAAAAAGTTGTTAGAAGACACAGAAGAAGTACAACAACATATTAAATTGCTTAATAGATCTTTGGCAACGCATATTGTAAGTACTACTGTAATAGCTGGCAAAATTGTAAAGATGGGATCGGCTATTGCTGATGCCACGTCACACCATTGGTATGACATCTTTATGGGTTATTCATCATCTGCACAAACCACCCTTAATTGGCTAATACATCCTGTTTTGGTATTGGCCATAGTTGTAATACTTTTATCGCTATGGAATTGTTTCATGGCATATAAGGTATTCTGTAGAAAACCAAAAGTTTTAATGGTATCATACGGCAAATAGTGAATGATTAAGGACCGATTGTGACACGTATGGGATACGATTGAACTGGATGATTGTGTCAGAGGCAGGGAAATTAAGGTAATCAAATAAATAGTTGCCGTATGAGTTAACCAGAACTTCAATGAACTAATGACCCGTCTGAATGTTCTGCTAACATTTGTTCAAAAGCAGAATATTTTGGACATATATGGTATGATACAGCAAGAATGACTCATAATACAATGCAGATGTCGATAACTTCATGGACAAAATATTTAATATATTTTGTTGCCAAGCGTCTATCACGCATGCCTAGAACCTGATTAGCCATATTAGAATGACGTATATACCCATAACTGCGCAGAAGCAGATATGCCACGTAATGTAAGAACAGTATAAATAACAGTGATCTTCAGGGAGGAGTCGGGACTCGTTTTGTTGTGGCCGGCAGACGTGTCGGCGTATTCCCGGATTCCTCCTACCAATCGTACCTGGAGATCCCCGATTGCGGAGTGATGCTACAATATCCGGTGACGTATTGATGCTTATCTTTGTTACCCATGTGATCTCAATGCCTATATGTTAATTAACTATTTCACTTACATATACTAAAGAGTAAATAAACTCGTGTTTTATATTTGTCTTGCCTTGAAAACTGTCTCAGACAGTATGCTTAGTTGGTATGCTAATGAGGTTAAAGAATAGCCAAAACTTGAGCGGGTAAGACAACTTCCTAATATACAAGACAGGCTACAAGCGCCACATCCCTCAGCGGGCAGAATGCGGTCATACTTCCTAATATACAAGGGCAGGCTACAAGCGCCACATCCCTCAGCGGGCAGAATGCGGCCATACTTCCTAATATACAAGGGCAGGTTACAAACGCCACATCCCTCAGCGGGCAGAATGCAGCCATACGTCCTAATATACAAGAAGGCTACAAGCGCCACATCCCTCAGCGGGCAGAATGCGGCCATACTTCCTAATATACAAGGGCAGGTTACAAACGCCACATCCCTCAGCGGGCAGAATGCAGAACTTCCCAATTGTGACTCTCATCCCAGCCACTTAAAATGTGCCTTAATAGTGCGAATGGCCCCAACTTCGTTCGAGGAGCTCCTGATGAGACGGCGCATGGTGTTCTGGGAATTCCACCACAACCAGGATCAGGGCATGTATGAACTTCTGGACAGTTTGTGGCACTACTTTGGACTATTTTGTATCGGTGCATCGAATTCCACAGCGGTTCTCAATTTAATTCCAATATGGGGAACGTGAGGGCCAGTCAATGGCATCAATGACTTCGTCATCCAGGAACTATCTAAAGACTCTGGCCACAAGCAGGAACCCAGGACCCAGCGCTCACAGTGTAAGCTCTGACAAAAGCTCTGAGGAGTCCATCATCGTACTTTAACCCTTTCCAATCCACTGTCTGACGTCTTCCTACATTCTGATTGAAGCTTATACAGCTTCAGTGTCAGAAGACGTCCGACGGCGTATTCTTACCGTCTATTGCCAGCCACTCCACTATCGGAGTCTCTCTGGCGCACATACACTGGCTTTAGCCAGCAGATGGCACAGTTGTATAACAGCAAAAAGAGAAAGTCTTTTAGGAAACCCTGAGTCCAAAATTGGATTGGAAAAGGTTGAGGAGCATCCCAAAATCAAACTGGTGGCTCAGTATGTTCTATATCTGAAATTATTGATCAACCACTTTTTTGAAAATGCAACAGTCTCACCTCCTAAACATCCCATCCCTACTTTCTGTTTTCCATTGGTTGATCTTGGACATGCTCTACTCTGGATGACCATACTCCGCTCAGCCTGCCTTTATTCCTATGTAAATGCTCTGTCCGTGCCTGCAGCACACAGAGAGAGTAGTGCAATCCAGGCTGTGTCTCTGCTCTCTCTCCCCTGCATGCAGTAAGCACAGCTCAGCTTCCTCTCACCTTCCCAGAATATACACAGCTAGGTGGGTCCTACCAGGGCTATGGGAGATAAGTTTTACAGATCCTCCTCCTCTTCACACTCTGTAACAGCTCAGGCTCTGATTGCTAGTTTCCCCTCGGCGACGCACTGGCTCCTGCTCTTTACAAGCTTAGGGGGTAGACCAGAGGTGTGACTTGAAGCTCCTGGGCCCCAATGCAAAACCTGTAACAGGGCCCCCAACTATAATACTTTATTCATAGTACTGGGCTCTCTATATGGAGAAGAGAAGCCTTATGGGCCCCCAAAGGCTACTGGGCCCGGGTGCAACCGCATCCCCGGCATCCCCTATAGTTATGCCCCTGGGGTAGACAAAGAGTTACCATGCTCCCATTATCTCTTTCACAGGTAGTAAGTAGGGGCACTGGTGCACAGAAGGGAAGGCCCAGCAGCCAAAAGATGATGCAGATGCTTCGGGACACATGGGCTGAGCAGGAAGCTCTGAAAGCTTCACCAATGGGAGTAACAGGGAGGCACATATTCAGGAAGGTATTGGGCTTTTGCTGGATAAACGCTTTAACAGCAGTCACGTTACTGTAGACCATCACAGGCGATTCCTCAGACCATCACTAATACAAACCAAACGCTCACCATAGTCTCCAGACTCTTTGGCATCTGTTACATGTGGGCTCCATTAATCTGCACTCATCTGGGAGGACAACAAGGTTTCAATGACGGACCTACCAATTCTGGTATTCTCTGGTGAACGCTAATGGAGGTGCCCAGTGCTGGACTGTGAACCAAGGCCCCACTATAGGACTTTGGGACCCAATGGAGACTGCGAGGGTCATTTTATAGGCTTCTGGTAACACTGCTCCTGTTCTCTGATCTTGATGCCGAGTCCAGGTACCTGCCCTTGTGTTGGGAGACAACAAGCCTTCTTGCTCCTTCTTGTATGAATGTGCCATCCTGGAGGAGCAGGCAGGTGGCGGGTCGTGTGGAGACAAGAACAGCAGAACAGAGAAATAGAGAGGAATCCGCCAGGAAGGAGAGTGCTTGTTCCCAGCCCCTATTTGGGGGGGGGGGGGGGGTTATGCTGTGGCCTTTCTGCTGCTCCCATTGGCACTATTATTTGCACCAATGCAGGTAAAAGGGATCCTCAGTCCATTCTGCAGCTCGACTGGACAGACTGTTATCCCTGAAGTTACAATGACTTCTGGTTATGCAGCGATGCCCATCCACTGAGTGGCAAAGACTGTTTAGTGACCAACTCATTTTTCAGCTATTTCATCGATGCATTCCCGGAGCCATAACTCTTTAGTCGATCCATCGACATAGCTGTGTGAGGGCTTCTTTTTGGCAGGACGGGTTGTATTTTTTAATGCCATCATTTTTGGATACATATAAATGTATTGTATAACTTTTTTATTTTTTTTAGGAGGGTTGGGGGAAAAAAAAAAAAAGAAATTCTGCCATGTGATGACATTATTCTCTGGGTCAGCACGATCCTGAGACAAGTTTATAAAGGTTTTTATGGTTTTGATATTTTTGTACAAAAAACATCTAAATAAAAAGAGATTTGCTTTTGTGGCTCCGCCCTCCAAGAGCTAGAACGTTTATATTTTTTCCATCAATGGAGCTCTATGGCGCCTTGTTGTTTATCCAATTTTTGGGAAAATATAATACTTTGATTGCTTTTTATTTCAATTTTTATTAGTGGCAAGATAAACTAAAAATCTACAATCCTGGGATGTTTATTATTTTTAATACCGTTAACCGTGCGGTATAATTATGTCAATACCAAATTTACATAAGATTTCTTTATTTTGCAACTTTTTCACACTTAAACAAAAAATAAATTTTCTTTTTTAATCGCTGCACTCAGGGACCTCCAACAGGCCTAGCGATTAAAGCTGGAGGACGTGGATCACAGGAGCTCCATGAATCCACTGGAAATCCTCATCCATCCAGATCCCTACTGTCCTTAGAAGACCTCCACTATCCCCATACTGACCTCCCCGCTACCTCCAGAGAGCTTTTGAGCACCTCTATAGCCTGCAAGCCGATGTTTCCGGGTCACAGCCTACTAAAGACTGCACATCCCCGCCCTAGTCTGCTAGCCACTGCCGCCTGAATTCCTGGGGCGCCTGCTCCTCCTGCCTCCACGACGCTGATGGCGGCGGATCATTAGGTTCCGTGTAGCTGCGGCTCCCACCTGCTGCATCTGTGCTGAGCCTGTACTGGGATGTGGCGCCGCTGATCGGTGAGACGGGCCTGACTACAACATCCACGTGGGCCACCCGCCTGGTGCCTCCTGCCTCCATGTGGGCCATCCGCCTGGTGCCTCCTGCCTTCAGGGACTGAAAGGGAACTGAAAAGCTGCAGCCATCTCTGAGAACAAGGGGAGAGGATGTTCTTCCACAGGTACCTGGGAGTGCAGAGTCTGTGAGTGAGGGGAGAGGTGAAATTGTGAAGAAGAAAAGAAAGGGGAAGAAGAGGGAGAGAGAATAAAGCACCACTTGGGGGCCCTCACAACAGGTCACTGAGAGGATTGGAGCTGGTAGCCCCTCTGCAGCAGTATTCCTCCCCAAGTACAGCAAACAGTTGCAGCTCCACCAGCAAGCTCTCCATTTTGTGCGGTCTCCCTGCCCCCATGCCACACATCCCAAGATGCACCCACGCAGCTACCTACTGTGGCCATGGAGTCACAGAGTTGCGTAGCTCCGCACGGTCACATTCTGCTACCATCAGCATTCAAAATTTTCATGTAGCCTGACCCTTCAGTCTGCCTACCACTTTATTTTGTGTGAATGACCAGAGGAGGCAGCAGGAAGACCAAAACACCATTTAATAGCAAAATACGATCAGTCAAAGACTTCCTAGATATGGCAACCACCCGTGCTAGTATGCATGACAAACAACGACCATTGTCAAAACAGTGAACAGGCGCGGTGCGGAGATCCTGCTCTGCCTCCAGCCAAATGATCCCTGATCCTTTTTCTACATCCACACAGTTCCGATTCAGATTCACTGTCTCAAGATTTCTATGGCCAAGAAGGTACTGGCCTCACATCTGAAACACAAGACGGCCCTAATATTTCTTCCGCAACTCTCTCTAAAACTACGGCAACTATTACCTAAACCTTCAGGCAAGATCTATCAGATATGAGGAGAAGACTAGACTCGTTAGATTCCAAAGTAGACTTCACAGAGGTAGATGATCCATCTCCATCGCAGGCCACGAGGTTCACATTTTCACTGATATCTCCCCAGGGACGATACAGAGGTGCAGAGCGCTGAAGCCTTTATTGCTTTGTCTGGCACAAAGAGAAATATGTTATCGATGGTCCTTCCCTTTTCATCTTTGATTTTCATACAGCTTTAATTCCTTTGCAGGAGGCGAATCTCTCCTCCTTAAACTTGGCCTCCTCTCAAAAATGAGCTTCCCCCACCGACCAGCTCTACTAACAACCCAAGACCAATCTTGCCACTTCGGAAGTCCGCAACCAAACAGAAAGCAGGACCCACAACCTGGATTTCAGTGGCTAGGCCACCTGACGAGGGGCCCACTCGATACTGCTTTAAATACGTAGAGCTGACTCTTTTTTGAAATGAATGTCATGTGACAATTCTGTCACTAGTTAATACGTTATGGTTATGCACGCCGCACAGGCGTTCCCCCGGTTATTACCTTGGCTAGACGTTTACAGTTGATTACTTGAACCTTAACTTGAAGTTGATAGAAGTGTATCTTGAATGCAATATGTGCTTCAGGAGCTTCTGCTCCCCACCATGATGGGTTGGCGGTTGATAACTATATCCACCGTCTCTCTGTCCCAGGTCACATCTGTGACACTACTTTGGGGACTTTATCTCCTACAGTTATAGCTTATTTGTTAGTATTCTTGTATTCCCAGTTTCCCCCTGTCCTGTGTCTGTTTCCTTTCCTCGTTCTCTCCACTTCCCTTTCACTCACAGGGCTTTAGACATTTTCCTTCACGGTGGGGTAACTTAGATGGATCCCCTCAAGTTCCCTCCGACCTCGAGTTCACTACCATGTATCTTTATAACTACTTTTATACCTGGTCCAAAAAGGTCTACTAAACCTATTTCCTTTGTCTCACACAACGTCCATGGGTTTAACTATCAAAAGACGCAAAGCCTTTGAATACTGCCACAGGATTCCAGCAGACGTTATTTTCCTTCAGGAGACGCACTTTCTTCACCCCAACATTCTTTCACCGCAGCTATCCAACACACTACCTGGCCTCCAAAAGGTCAAAAAGGAGGTGTGGCGATCTGGATATCCAGACAAACATCTTTCATGCTACAGAAGATCCCCCAAGGGTAGGTTCCTAAAAGTCTCAGGCACACTTAATGGTTCACAAGTCACACTTGTTAATTAATACGCCCCAACACTAAGCAACTTCCATTCCTGTCTAATCTCCTCTCCACTTGGCTTTCCCACTTCGAGGGCCCAATTATTGTGGGTGGGGATTCTAATATAGCTCTGGATATTTCCCTTGACAAATTGAATTTGGATAAATGTAAACTCATTCAGAGTTGGAAGGGTCCTCCAGGGTCATCGGGTCCTCCGGGGTCATCGGGTCCAACCCTCTGCTCAGTGCAGGATTTACTAAATCATCCCAGACAGATGTTTATCCAGCCTCTGTTTGAACACTTCTATTGTAGGAGAACTCCTTTAACCTCGTAGACATTTTGCTGTATTTGCACTCCTCGAATAGAGATTATACATAAAATTCTGTAGCTCATAATGTATACACCAGAATAGACCATGCTATTATACAAACTAGATTTAACCCTAAAATCGCCCAAGCAAAAATTCTGGCGTGCCCTTGATCAGACCACTCCCTGTATTGTAATTCTTTCACAGAACTGGTGAGCCATAAAATTACGGGATAACGGCAGTTGAATGAATCTCTACTAATCAATGATTCTGTGCAAAAGGAGATTCCAGATACTACTGAGGATTTTTTTTTTTTAAACACAACCTCCCAGCTGACACCTCATTTGCTACCAATTGGGAAGCACATAAGGCGGTGTTTAGAGGAAGATTCATCCAATTAGCTATCAAGATAAACGCCTAGTGGGCTATGGCGCTACAGCAAAAAGGGGCCCTGTGTTCCTCCTTGTCAGAATGCCACAAAACAAACTCCTCTCTGGATCTTTTGTCTGACCTCTCTAAAGCACGTACTGAGCTTAACCTTTTCTTAAGTACACTACACTCCACCGCTGATCCCTACACTCCACCGCTGATCCCTACACTCCACCGCTGATCCCTACACTCCACCGCTGATCCCTACACTCCACCGCTGATCCCTACACTCCACCGCTGATCCCTACACTACTGATCCCTACACTACTGATCCCTACACTACTGATCCCTACACTACTGATCCCTACACTACTGATCACTACACTACTGATCACTACACTACTGATCACTACACTACTGATCACTACACTACTGATCACTACACTCCACTGCTGATCACTACACTCCACTGCTGATCACTACACTCCACTGCTGATCACTACACTCCACTGCTGATCACTACACTCCACTGCTGATCACTACACTCCACTGCTGATCACTACACTCCACTGCTGATCACTACACTCCACTGCTGATCACTACACTCCACTGCTGATCACTACACTCCACTGCTGATCACTACACTCCACTGCTGATCACTACACTCCACTGCTGATCCCTACACTCCACTGCTGATCCCTACACTCCACCGCTGATCACTACACTACTGATCACTACACTACTGATCACTACACTACTGATCACTACACTCCACTGCTGATCACTACACTCCACTGCTGATCACTACACTCCACTGCTGATCACTACACTCCACTGCTGATCACTACACTCCACTGCTGATCACTACACTCCACTGCTGATCACTACACTCCACTGCTGATCACTACACTCCACTGCTGATCACTACACTCCACTGCTGATCACTACACTCCACTGCTGATCACTACACTACACTGCTGATCACTACACTACACTGCTGATCACTACACTACACTGCTGATCACTACACTACACTGCTGATCACTACACTGCTGATCACTACACTGCTGATCACTACACTACACTGCTGATCACTACACTACACTGCTGATCGCTACACTGCTGATAGCTACACTACACTGCTGATCGCTACACTGCTGATCACTACACTCCACTGCTGATCACTACACTACTGATCACTACACTGCTGATCACTACACTCCACTGCTGATCACTACACTGCTGATCACTACACTACACTGCTGATCACTACACTACACTGCTGATCACTACACTGCTGATCACTACACTACACTGCTGATCACTACACTACACTGCTGATCACTACACTGCTGATCGCTACACTACACTGCTGATCGCTACACTACACTGCTGATCGCTACACTATACTGCTGATCGCTACACTACTGATCACTACACTACACTGCTGATCGCTACACTGCTGATCGCTACACTACACTGCTGATCGCTACACTGCTGATCACTACACTCCACTGCTGATCACTACACTACTGATCACTACACTGCTGATCACTACACTCCACTGCTGATCACTACACTGCTGATCACTACACTACACTGCTGATCACTACACTACACTGCTGATCACTACACTGCTGATCACTACACTGCTGATCACTACACTACACTGCTGATCACTACACTACACTGCTGATCGCTACACTGCTGATAGCTACACTACACTGCTGATCGCTACACTGCTGATCACTACACTCCACTGCTGATCACTACACTACTGATCACTACACTGCTGATCACTACACTCCACTGCTGATCACTACACTGCTGATCACTACACTACACTGCTGATCACTACACTGCTGATCACTACACTACACTGCTGATCACTACACTACACTGCTGATCACTACACTACACTGCTGATCACTACACTACACTGCTGATCACTACACTGCTGATCACTACACTACACTGCTGATCGCTACACTACACTGCTGATCGCTACACTACACTGCTGATCGCTACACTATACTGCTGATCGCTACACTACTGATCACTACACTACACTGCTGATCGCTACACTGCTGATCGCTACACTGCTGATCACTACACTCCACTGCTGATCACTACACTGCTGATCACTACACTGCTGATCACTACACTCCACTGCTGATCACTACACTGCTGATCACTACACTACACTGCTGATCACTACACTACACTGCTGATCGCTACACTGCTGATCGCTACACTGCTGATCGCTACACTGCTGATCGCTACACTACACTGCTGATCGCTACACTACACTGCTGATCGCTACACTATACTGCTGATCGCTACACTACTGATCACTACACTACACTACTGATCACTACACTGCTGATCACTACACTGCTGATCACTACACTCCACTGCTGATCACTACACTACTGATCACTACACTGCTGATCACTACACTACTGATCACTACACTGCTGATCACTACACTCCACTGCTGATCACTACACTGCTGATCACTACACTACACTGCTGATCACTACACTACACTGCTGATCACTACACTGCTGATCGCTACACTACACTGCTGATCACTACACTACACTGCTGATCACTACACTGCTGATCGCTACACTACACTGCTGATCGCTACACTACACTGCTGATCGCTACACTATACTGCTGATCGCTACACTACTGATCACTACACTACACTGCTGATCGCTACACTGCTGATCGCTACACTACACTGCTGATCGCTACACTGCTGATCGCTACACTCCACTGCTGATCACTACACTACTGATCACTACACTGCTGATCACTACACTCCACTGCTGATCACTACACTGCTGATCACTACACTACACTGCTGATCACTACACTGCTGATCACTACACTGCTGATCACTACACTACACTGCTGATCACTACACTACACTGCTGATCACTACACTGCTGATCACTACACTGCTGATCGCTACACTACACTGCTGATCGCTACACTATACTGCTGATCGCTACACTACTGATCACTACACTACACTACTGATCACTACACTGCTGATCACTACACCGCTGATCGCTACACTACACTACACTACTGATCGCTACACTACACTGCTGATCGCTACACTACACTGCTGATCGCTACACTACACTGCTGATCGCTACACTGCTGATCGCTACACTGCCGATCACTCCACTACACTGCCGATCACTCCACTACACTGCCGATCACTCCACTACACTGCCGATCACTCCACTACACCGCCGATCACTCCACTACACCGCCGATCACTCCACTACACCGCCGATCACTCCACTACACCGCCGATCACTCCACTACACCGTCGATCACTCCACTACACCGTCGATCACTCCACTACACCGCCGATCACTCCACTACACCGCCGATCACTCCACTACACCGCCGATCACTCCACTACACCGCCGATCACTCCACTACACCGCCGATCACTCCACTACACCGCCGATCACTCCACTACACCGCCGATCACTCCACTACACCGCCGATCACTCCACTACACCGCCGATCACTCCACTACACCGCCGATCACTCCACTACACCGCCGATCACTCCACTACACCGCCGATCACTCCACTACACCGCCGATCACTCCACTACACCGCCGATCACTCCACTACACCGCCGATCACTCCACTACACCGCCGATCACTCCACTACACCGCCGATCACTCCACTACACCGCCGATCACTCCACTACACCGCCGATCACTCCACTACACCGCCGATCACTCCACTACACCGCCGATCACTACACTACACCGCCGATCACTACACTACACCGCCGATCACTACACTACACCGCCGATCACTACACTACACCGCCGATCACTACACTACACCGCCGATCACTACACTACACTACACTACACTGCTGATCACTACACTACACTGCTGATCACTACACTACACTGCTGATCACTACACTACACTGCTGATCACTACACTACACTGCTGATCACTACACTACACTGCTGATCACTACACTACACTGCTGATCACTACACTACACTGCTGATCACTACACTACTGATCACTACACTGCTGATCACTACACTGCTGATCACTACACTACACCGCTGATCACTACACTACACCGCAGATCACTACACTACACCGCTGATCACTACACTACACCGCTGATCACTACACTACACTGCTGATCACTACACTACACCGCTGATCACTACACTAGACTGCTGATCACTACACTACACTGCTGATCACTACACTACACTGCTGATCACTACACTGCTGATCACTACACTACACTGCTGATCACTACACTACACTGCTGATCACTACACTGCTGATCACTACACTACACTGCTGATCACTACACTACACTGCTGATCACTACACTGCTGATCACTACACTACACTGCTGATCACTACACTGCTGATCACTTCACTACACTGCTGATCACTACACTGCTGATCACTACACTGCTGATCACTACACTACACTGCTGATCACTACACTGCTGATCACTACACTGCTGATCACTACACTGCTGATCACTACACTGCTGATCACTACACTGCTGATCACTACACTACACTGCTGATCACTACACTGCTGATCACTACACTACACTGCTGATCACTACACTACACTGCTGATCACTACACTACACTGCTGATCACTACACTACACTGCTGATCACTACACTACACTGCTGATCACTACACTATACTGCTGATCACTACACTGCTGATCACTACACTGCTGATCACTACACTGCTGATCACTACACTGCTGATCACTACACTGCTGATCACTCCACTACACTGCTGATCACTCCACTACACTGCTGATCACTCCACTACACTGCTGATCACTACACTGCTGATCACTACACTGCTGATCACTACACTGCTGATCACTACACTGCTGATCACTACACTACACTGCTGATCACTACACTACACTACACTGCTGATCACTACACTACACTACACTGCTGATCACTACACTACACTACACTGCTGATCACTACACTACACTACACTGCTGATCACTACACTACACTGCTGATCACTACACTACACTGCTGATCACTACACTACACTGCTGATCACTACACTACACTGCTGATCACTACACTGCTGATCACTACACTACACTGCTGATCACTACACTGCTGATCACTACACTGCTGATCACTACACTACACTGCTGATCACTACACTACACTGCTGATCACTACACTACACTGCTGATCACTACACTACACTGCTGATCACTACACTACACTGCTGATCACTACACTACACTGCTGATCACTACACTACACTGCTGATCACTACACTACACTGCTGATCACTACACTACACTGCTGATCACTACACTACACTGCTGATCACTACACTACACTGCTGATCACTACACTGCTGATCACTACACTACACTGCTGATCACTACACTACACTGCTGATCACTACACTACACTGCTGATCACTACACTGCTGATCACTACACTACACTACTGATCACTACACCGCTGATCACTACACTACACCGCTGATCACTACACTACACTACACCGCTGATCACTACACTGCTGATCACTACACTACACTGCTGATCACTACACTACACCGCTGATCACTACACTACACCGCTGATCACTACACTACACCGCTGATCACTACACTACACCGCTGATCACTACACTACACCGCTGATCACTACACTACACTGCTGATCACTACACTACACCGCTGATCACTACACTACACCGCTGATCACTACACTACACCGCTGATCCCTATACTACACTACTGATCACTACACTACACCGCTGATCACTACACTACACTGCTGATCACTACACTGCTGATCACTACACTACACCGCTGATCACTACACTACACCGCTGATCACTACACTACACTGCTGATCACTCACTACACTGCTGATCACTCCACTACACTGCTGATCACTCCACTACACTGCTGATCACTCCACTACACTGCTGATCACTCCACTACACTGCTGATCACTACACTACACTGCTGATCACTCACTCTCTGCCTATTCTACACTCTATTCGCTGGTTTTCTCACACACAACACAGTAGGTTCTCTGTCTACAAGGCCCGGAAACACACTGCGGTGCTTGCACATGGAGCCCCTACTGTAAACAGCGCGAACTCCGCTGCCGCGCTGTGATTGGTCAGGGAGTTTTTCCCTGACCAATCACAGAGATCGTGGGAGAGGGACCGTTGTGATTGGTCCCCCGCCCGCACGCAGCACTTGTCTGCTGTCTATGTCAGTAGTCATCACTGCCGTGTCACCGCGATTGTCACCGTGGCGACGCTTTAAGGACATGACGTACCGGTACGTCATGGGGAGGGAAGGGGTTAAATAGCACCGTTGAAAAATACAACTTGTCCCGCAAAAAACAACAAGCCCTCATACAGCGACGTCGATGGGTAAATAAAAGAGTTACGATTTTTTTTTTTAAAAGGGAAGGGGGTGGGGGGGTGGGGGGCGAAAATGAAAAAAAAGTCATTAAAGAGTTAAAGGTGTTGGCTAGGACATGAAATCAATAAGAGATGTGCCTGCGAAAGTAAACTACAGCCAGAGCCGTCTGCGCCCCCTACCAACGACCAATACAATGTAAGTGTTAAAGGGTTAAACACAACAACGCCTCCCATCGGCGGGCACGATTTTGGGCAGTTTCCGGCCAGATATGGCAGTCCTGTGTGAAATCTCAAATGTCCACAATGTGAACCTGATGAATGTATGACCTGGACGCTCGGCAAGGGCTCACCGCCTCCCAGCAGAGGGCGCTGGGACACGTCTTACATTAGGATCATCTCTCTAGAGTACAATGCAGGATAACCCCTCTAAAAGGACATTTGTAATCAGTGTTAATTAGGGATTTGCTCATAATGGAGGTTTCTGCTGATCTACTAGAAACATTGATGTTCTGTAAGGGTTCACTTACTTTTTCTTGCAACTGTATGTCTCTTCTTAACCGGTGATGTGATGGGTTGATGGTCCTCCATCATGACATCCTTGTACAGATCCCGGCGTCCCTCTAAATACTCCCACTCCTCCATGGAGAAATAGACGGCCACATCCTGACACCTTACAGGAACCTGACAACACAATATCCAGTCATCAGCCAGAGCCCCCCTGTATAATGTCCCCCCACATTCCCCGCAGTCACCTCTCCTGTCAGCAGCTCCGTCATCTTGTTGGTGAGGTCTAGGACCTTCAGGATCAGGGAGTGAGGGGGAGGAGCTGTGATGGGGCTCCACCCTCCTGACTCCTGGAGATGGATGATAGGAGTCACAGCCGCTGTCTTCACTACTGTGTACTCCTGTGGATGATGAGACACTGATCACTACATGGAGGCCAAGAATCCTTCACCTTCCAGCCATTACCTGTATTATCAGAGATTAGCAAATTACCTCTCATCCAAGAAGGATAAAGATCTCTGTAGCGCCCCCTAATGGAAGTTCTCTATAAGTCCATGCCCTCCCTTCTAACAAGCCTTACAACAATAAGCATATAAGCTAAACCAAAGCCTTCTGCATACGAAAATGTGACCCATCTGCAGACGGCCACTTCATGGTTTGTGCCCCTCATTAGTGAAGAGCAGGGTACGTGTTGGATGGGAGGCAGGCCTCTGACATGGGTCTGAGGAGCACCGACCTTCCTAGAAGGCTCCTTGCACAAGTAGATGTGGGGGATGCCATTTCTGCACCAAAGGACTCTCACCCAATGAACCAGAACCCTGCTATGCACAGCCGAAGTACAAGAACCACCAAACAGCCATCTGCTGATGGGTCCCTTTCCTTCTGGAGAAGACTCCGCTTTGGCTGAGATTCTTAGTTATGCTTCAAGACCTCTTAAAGTGTCATATGTTGATTTGTAGGGAAGCCACATGCCAGTTATTGGCACTAGAGCAACAGTTTACCTTCTTGGATGGAGAGATAATTTGCATACCTTTTTTCCATGAAGCACTGCATGGCCTATAAGATGCTGTAGGCCTACTTGTCGCTCTCCTTCATAGAGAAGCTCTCACCTCTCCAGTAATCAGGTCGATCATCTCTACGATGAGGTTTAATGTCGCTGCAGCCATGTTCCTTCTGTCCTTGCCCATCCTTGGGGGGTCACCGATGAGGAGGAACATCATCTTTAAAATAACAACAAGATGAAATAGAGCGCCTACTGCAGGCGGCCGGAGGAGTCTAGTAGAAAACTTAATGACATGAATCTAGAGTGACATAGAATATCAACCTTTCAAAAGTCATAAGTGATATAACATATACTATTAGAATCCTAGAATGGTAGAGTTTGAAGGGAGCTCCGGGGTCATTGGGTCCAACCCCCTGCTCAGTGCAGGGTCACTAAATCATCCCAGACAGATGTCTGTCCAGCCTCTGTTTGAACACTTCCGCGAGTTCTACAAGCGAGTTCACCATCACCACGTCCTCAGGCAGAGAGTTCCACTGTCTCACTGCTCTTACAGTAAAGAACCCCCTTCTGTGTTGGTGATGAAACCTGCTTTCCTCTAGACGTAGCGGATGCCCTCTTGTTACCGTCGCAGTCCTGGGTATAAACAGATCATGGCAGAGATCCTTGTATCGTCCCCTCATGTATTTATACAGTTATTTGATCGCGCTGCAACATCCTTCCTGAGCGCTGGAATGCAGAACTGTACGCAGTATTCCATGAGGGGCCTTTGCAGCTGCTGACTGGCATTGATTGCTCCAGTTAAGTCCACTAGTACCCCCCGGTCTTTTCCCTAGCAGTACCCCATTTAGTGTATATTGGTGACATCCGTTTCTCCTGCCCATGTGCAGAACCTTACATTTATCAATGTTGCACTTCATTTCCCATTTTTTCCCCCAAGCCCCCGGCTTATCTCGGTCCGTTTGTAGCCGCACATTGTCCGCCGTTGTATTGTTATTGCAGCTAATAGAGCTCCTCTTACGTTCACCGCGTGCGCCAAATTAGATATTCGGAAGTTTTGTGCACAGAAGGTAACAGATGGCCACAATGCTCGGTATCAGGCCGGACGCTGCTGATTGATTCAAAGGAATACAATCGCTTTACGGACAAGTGCTACATCACAAACTAGGAGTTCTTCTGCTCATCCAGGATTGGTCAGTCCCAGGCATGATGATTCACACGTTAGTAAAGTATCAAAAGTGAAAGAATTTGGAGAAGACATATAGCGTTATCAGTAAATGAGAAGCTTAACCAATCAGAATGTACAACTGCTCTGTGGGGGGGCCGAAGACATCCTGGACAAGTCTGTGTATGAACACGTTTAACTGCTACCTTTTACTAAAAAAGTAGATATAACAGTATATATATATATATATATATACCTAAGCTGATATAAGAAACACATGACAAGATAATAAATGATATATAGCATACAAATATCATTACTACAACAGTATTAATGAGCTTGTATAATTTTGTGTCATCTGCAAATATTGATATATTACTGTGCAGCCCCTCTATCAGGTCGTTGATAAATATATTGTACAGAATGGGGCCCAATACTGAACCCTGTGGCCCCCACTAGTGACGGGGGCCCAATCAGAGTACAAACCATTTATTACCACCCTCTGCTTTCTATCTCTGAGCCAGTTCTTTACCCAATTACACGTTTTCACCCAATCCGAGCTTCTCATTTTATATATCAGCCTATTATGCGGCACGGTGTCAAATGCTTTAGAGAAGTCCAGATATACGAGATCAATAGATTCTTCCAGGTCCAGCCTAGAGCTTACTTCATCGTAGAAGCTGATTAGATTGGACTGACATGATCGCCCCCTCATGAACCCATGCTGGTAAGAAGTTATTCCGTTGTTCTCCTTGAGGTATTCTTCGATGGCGTCTCTCAGAAACCCCTCCAATATTTTTCCAGTTATTGAAGTGAGACTTACCGGCCTGTAGTTACCAGGCTCTCTTCTAGACCCCTTTTTGTATATTGGAACCACATTGGCAATACACCAATCCCGTGGTACAGTCCTGGCTTCTATAGTGTCCATCAATATAAGAAATAGCGGTCTAGCTATCACATCACTTAGTTCCCGTGGTACCCTTGGGTGTATTCCGTCTTGGCCCGACAATGTATCGATTTTAATCTTCTTCAACCAGCTCTGACCTTCCTCCTGCATTAGACAGGTGATATTTTGTGTGGGGTGTTTGTTTTATTCCCCTGCATCGTGTGATATTTTCTTCATGAATATACTTAAATAAACTATTTAATAGATTTGCCTTCCCTCCATCATCTTCAATGATTTCTCCTGCATTATTTGTTAAAGGGCCAGCGCTCTCAGTGCAAATCCTTTTACCATTTATATAATCGAAGAATAGTTTCGGTTGTTTTTGCTCTCTTTGGCGATCAGTCTTTCCGCTTCCTCCTTAGCAATTGTGATCTTTCCTTCACATATTTAGTTTTTTTCCCTGTACGATTTTAGCGCTTCTTCGCTGCGTTCTTGTTTTAATAGTTTAAACGCTTTTCTTCATTTATTGCCCAACTTACAGTCTTGTCAAGCCACACCGGTTTGCTTCTACTTGTAGTTCTTTTGTTTGAATGACATCACTGAATGGCTGTGATTGGCTCATCGAGCGCGGGCTGTGATTGGTTGCTGGAGCTCGAATAAGCCAATCACAGCGTTCATTTTGCTGGAGGCGGGGTATTCAAAGCCCCGTCACCAGAAGAAGCTGAGATGGCAGATAGCTGCCGGACACCATCGCGAGGCATCGGGACGCCGTGGACCAGGTGAGTATAAGGCCCATCTCCCCTTCCCCCCTGAAAAATGAATATAAGACAGTGTCTTATTTTCAGGGAAACACAGTAACAGTCATAATACTTAAATTTATATCTTGGTGGCCGCGGTGCATTGTCACTTTTTTGTGACATTACAAGCTTTGTAAGGTCAATAAAAGGGTTAAATATCATGATCAATGGTTGTTGTATTCAGTCAACCCTGGGCCATAGGTGTGGCGCCTTGTCACATGACTCCTCACCAGGTGAGCCCCACCCATTTGTGTTTACCCTTATGAAGAGTTGAACAATAGCACTATTTAATCTCTATTTGTGAATCTCCTATTGTGAGCAGATGCAACATTTTAGAATTCTTTTAATTACTCTCAAGAACTTATCACCCCTGTGAGATTTGCAGGTTTCGTTCTCCCATGTTATACCTGGATAATTAAAGTCCCCCATGATAATTACTTCATTGCGCTTTGACACCTCTTCTATCTGCCTTAATAGTAAGGTTTCTGTTTCTTCTGTTGCTTTTGGTGGTCTATAGAAGACCCCTATCAGGATTTTGTTATTTTTCCTCCCTGTATTTCTACCCACAGAGATTCCACCTGTTCGTCTCCTGCCCCTATATCCTCCCGTAGCCTTGGCATTAAGTTCGATTTGACGTACAGACATAGCCCTCCCCCTTTCTGGTTCCTTCGGTCTCTTCTGAAGAGATTGTACCCCTGTACGTTCACCGCCCAATCGCACTTATCATCCAGCCATGTTTCTCTTAGGCCTCTTTCACACGGGCGACACAATATCGCATCAGTAGTCTGTGTGATGTTGTGCAGCTACAATGTCGTGCAACTTCGTATTGCTTTTTTCCTGGGATTTTCAGAGGGGCTTGAGATACAAGCCCTACCCCAAAAATAAGCCCTAGCTACAATAAACCCCCCCAAGAAATACATCACCTAAGAGGCGCTGTCAGCTCTGCTGCGTCTTCCCAGCAGGTCCCTGGCACTTGTCTTCAGGCAATTCTTCCTGGTCAGGGAGTTCAATATCCCTGCCTCCAGGAAGTGCTGCCCTCTGATTGGTTCTCAAGTGCTGCGGCTCAGCTAATTGGAGCCAGCGCTCGATGAACCAATTAGCTGACAGCGCTTCAGGTGATGTATTTGTTTTGTTGCTTTCTTTTTATGCAGCTAGGGCCTATTTTAGAGACAAAGTAGGATTTCCTACTGTAAAGGTTTCATTGCGCCGCAAGTCGCGAGCATTCCTACCAACCCGGAATTTTTTTCTCTCACAATGTTGCGTGTTAAAAAAACATCACTAATGTGAAGGAAGCCATAGGAAAGCAGGGGCTTCACATACACTGTCGCATCGCGAGAAAATTGTGCGATTGTGTCACCCGTGTGAAACGGCCTTATTCCTACTATATTGTAGTTTTCGTCACACATTCTCGCTCCAAGCTCGCCCGCTGTACCGATCAGAGTTCTTGCATTCATTGCCATACAATTTATACGGCAGATATTTTTTATATTTATTGCGCTACTAATGGTACTATTGGCTGATCTGACCGTTCCAACGGCACTAACCCCACCCCCTGCTCGACTCCCATTCCCCTTGCTTGGACCCGGATCGCTAGTTACACTGGCTACCCCACTATTTCTCATTTTACCCTCCCCCCCAGTCCCTAGTTTAAACACTCCTCCAGTCTACTAGCCATCTTATCCCCCAGCACAGCTGCCCCCTCCCCATTAAGATGCAGCCCGTCCCTACGGTAGAGCCTGTAGCCGACAGCAAAGTCAGCCCAGTTCTCAAGGAACCCAAATCCCTCCTTCTTACACCAACTCCGGAGCCACTTGTTACCTCCCTAATCACCCGCTGGCTTTCTGGTGTGGCTCACCCTAAGCTTAAATCCTAGGTCCTTGAAATCGTTTTTGAGGGCCCTCCAGTGACCTCTAACTTTGTCATTGGTGCCAATGTGCACCATGACCGCTGGATCCTCACCAGACCCTCCCAGTAATCTGTTAAGCCGATTTGTGATGTGTCACACCCGAGTGCCTGAAAGACAGCACACCGTTCGACGATCATGGTCTTTGTAGCAGATTGCACTGACTGTCTCCCTTATATTTGAGTCCCCCACCACTAGGACCTGTCTAGCCTGCCCTGCGCTCCCTGTCCCCATTTCACTGGAGCAGTCATCCCATGGTGGTCAGAGACCATGTCGTGCTGCAGCGGTGCTGGCTCTGTAATGCCATCCTCCTCATCTGCCAACTTTGCAAAC
Source organism: Eleutherodactylus coqui (assembly GCF_035609145.1). NCBI lineage: Eukaryota > Metazoa > Chordata > Amphibia > Anura > Eleutherodactylidae > Eleutherodactylus > Eleutherodactylus coqui. Next base: position 436,097 of record NC_089843.1, on the reverse strand, counting down.
TTGTTGGGTTGTGCCAGTTCAGGACTAGCCTCCCTGGTTTTCTTCCCTCTATCCCTCCTCCTGTCACCCAGCTTACTGCCTGCTGCCCCTGCTCTTCCGTACTACCATCCGCCCACGCCTCTACCCCAGCGAGTGTCTGCTCAGTGAGCACCAAACTCCTTTCCATGATGCCAATGGCTCTCAGTGTTGCCAGTTGCTCATTTATATCCAGGATCTGGGATTCTAAATGTGTGACGTGCACGCATCCTGTGCAGCAGTATGCACCCTCGGCTGATCAAGGACCGCATACATTGCACAAGTAGCACACCAGATGGAATTGCCAAGCATGGAGCTCCCGTGACTGGGAAGGGGGGTAGAGGGTGGGGGGTGGGAAATCTACAAATTTATTTACAGAAGTAACAAAAAAGTCACCTTGATCACACTCCTCACATGTTGCCACCTGCTCACAATCGCAGTCTAGGAGCATCTTTAGTCCCAGGTCCTGTTTACAATGTCTTCCCCCCAGTCCTTAGTTTAAATGCTCCTACAAACTTCAAACCATTTTCTCCCCAGCACATCTGCCCCCTACCCAATGAGATGCAGCCTGTCCCTACGGTAGAGCTTGTAGCCAACAGCAAAGTTCTCCAGGAACCCAAACCCCTCCTTCCTGCACCAACTCTGGAGCCACTTACCTTCCTAAACTTCCACTGCTTTACTGGTATCGTGAAATTCTAAAATGGTAGAGTATGAAGGGGCCTCCAGGGTCACCTGGTCCAATCCCCCGCTTAGTGCAGGATTCACTAAATCCTCCCAGACAGATGTGTGTCCGCCTCTGAAGACTTCCATTGAAGGAGAACTCCGCACCTCCTGTGGTAACCTGTTCCACTCATTGATCCCCTCACTGTCTAATATTTCATCCCATTGCTTCTAGTCTTTCCTTATACAGATGAGAATAGGGCTGATCCCTCTGCACTGTGACAGCCCTTCAGATATTTGTAGACAGCTATTAAGTCTCCTCTCAGCCTTCTCTTCTGCAACCTGAACATTCCCAGATCCTTTAACCGTTCCTCATAAGACATTATTTGCAGACCGCTCACCATCTTGGTAACTCTTCTCTGAACTTGCTCCAGTTTCTCTATGCTTTTTGTAAATTGGGGTGCCCAGAGCTGAACACAGTATTCCAGATGAGGTCTGACTAAGGGAGAGTAGAGGGGGATAATGACCTCACGTGATCTAGACTCTATGCTTCTCTTAATACATCCCAGAATTGTGTTTGCCTTTTTGGCTGCTGCATCACATTGTTGACTCATGTTCAGTCTATGATCTATTAGTATACCCAAGTCTTTTTCACATGTGCTGCTGCTTAGCCCAATTCCTCCCATTCTGTATGTGCTTTCTTCATTTTTCTTGCCCAGATGTAGGACTTTACATTTCTTCTTGTTAAATACCATTCTGTTGTCACTGCCCACTATTCAAGCTTTTCTAGATCTTTTTGAATACTCTCTCTATCTTCCCTAGTGTTAGCTATCCCACCTAGCTTTGTGTCATCAACAAATTTGATTCGTTTTCCATCAATTCCCCCCTCCAGATCATTTATAAAAATGTTGACCAACACTGGGCCCAGGACAGAGCCTTGTGGTCCCCACTTGATACATTCTTCCACTTGGATGTGCAGCCATTTATGACTACTCTTTGAGTACGATCACTCAGCCACTTGTGAATCCACCTAACAGTTGCCTGGTCAATCCCAGATTTGGTCATTTTTTCAATAAGTATGGTATGAGATACTTTGTCAAATGCTTTACTAAAGTCAAGATATACTATATCCACCGCATTTCCCTGATCAACCCAGTCAGTGATTCTGTCATAGAAGGAAATTAGATTAGTCTGGTATGACTTGTTTGTTACAAGCCCATGCTGGCTCTGGTTAATTACTCCAGTCTCATCCAAGTCCTTGCATACATGCTGTTTAACAATTTGTTCAAAGATCTTTCCCAGTATAGAAGTCAGGCTCACAGGTCTGTAGTTTCCTGGATCCACCTTCTTTCCTTTCTTGAAGATAGGGACAACATTTGCCCCTTTCCAATCTTCTGGGACTTCTCCTGTTCTCCAGGAATTTTCAAAGATTCTGGCGAGTGGTTCAGCAATTACCTCCGCTGCTTCCTTTAGTATCCTAGGATGTAATTCATGTTGAGACTTGACTTTGAATTCATTTAAGGTAGCTAAGTGTTCCCTTACCATCTCTCTGCTTATAGATAGCCTGCATTCTTTTATTCCCCAATAGCACAGGGAAGTTCAGTTGATGTTACATCTACTTTCTGAGAGAAAACAGATACAAAATAGGAATTTAATAGCATCTTTGACTTTTCTTTTGCTTTTGGCATACCCCCCCCCCCCAATCCCTTTTTATTGCTTTTGGCCTCTCTTACAAGCCTCAATTCATTATTAGCTTTTCTAACACTTGTCCTACAGTTTCTGAAGACCCCATTATATGTTTATTTCGATATTCCCCCCTCTTTCCATTTGATAAACATATTTTCTTCCTTTTTAATATGTGCAAGTTCTGTGTTCATCCATCCTGGTCTCTTTAAATGCTTCCCATTCTTCCTTCTTTTAAGGACTGGTAACGATTGTGCTTTGAGAATCTCATTTCACAATATTTCCCAAACTTCTTGGACATTTCTGCCCTAAGAACATCCGGCCATTGGATTCTTCCTCTTTCTGAGTTCAATAAAAACTGCCTTTGTGAAATCCAACCTTGAGGTCTGAGTCTTCTCAGGTCTTTCTCCCCTTGTTATCCAACATCCAAGGATATCATGATCGCTGCCTCCTAAGGTCCCAGCCACCCTTACTTCCCCAACCATTCCCTCCCTGTTGGTAAGAATTAGGTCCAAGATAGCAGATCCCCTAGTTTTCTCTTCGACCTTCTGGAAGAAAAAGTTGTCAGCAAGAGCGGATAAGAATCTGTTGGATCCATTACTTTTACCTGAGATTCCCAACAAATGTTTGGATGGGTAAAATCTCCCATGATCACTATGTTGGGCTTCTTTGAGAGCTTGGCCAGGTGATGTAGAAAGAGTTCCTCCATATCTTCTGCTTGTCCAGGCGGCCTATAGTAAATGCCTACAATGGTGTCCTTTCTGTTGTTCTCTCCTTGTATTCTTACCCAAACAGTTTCTACAGAACTCCCAGCTCTGAAGCTTGAATCTCTGTGGAGATTATGCCTTCCTTACAAAGAATTCAATACCTCCTCCTTTTCTATTAGGGCTGTTTCTTATAAGTTGTATCTTTCAAGCCTTGTACCCAATCACGTGTATCATCCCACCAAGTTTCCGTGATGCCGATGACATCATATTTCTCTTCCTGTGTTCGGAGCTCCAATTCTCCTTGTTTATTCCCCATGCTCTGGGCATTTGTGTAGAAACATGTTAGTTTGTGATCAGGGTCTTTTGCTCCTCTACTTTCCTTTTGAATTTTTAGTCTTTGTTCTTCCTTTCTACTTCTAATAGTGAGGTTCTCAAATGTATTAATTAGCTGTATATTTTTGCCTTTCACTTCCATATTGCTCTAGTTTAAAATTCTCCTAATAAGTGAAGCAAGGCGTCCACCAAATTCCAGATGAGGTCTGACCGGTGTGGCTCGTGGTACAGGTAGTAACTCAGAAAATACTACTCTGAGGGTCCTTACCCTAAGCTTACACTTTGGGTCCCCAAAATAGTTTTTAAGGACCTTCCAACTACCTCTAACTTTGCAATTGATGCCAATATGTACCATGACCGCTAGATCCACACTAGCTGATTCCATTGCCTCTATCCCTCCTCCTCTCACCCAACTAGCTGCCTGATCATCCTGGCACCCCCATACTAGAAACCACCCCCACATCTATCCCGAGTGCTCAGTGAGCAGCAAACTCCTTTCCATGGTGTCAATGGATTAAAGTGTTGCAAGCCGCTCATTTAAATCCGGGATCTGGGCTTCCAAAAGGGCAACACTCTCACATCTCATACAGCAGTATGCAGCTGGCTGTATGAAGACTGAAAACATGGCACAAGATGTACACTTATACAAGTGAAAAGTAAGGGAAAAACAGTAGTTGTGTTAGAGGAATTGCAGAAATCTCAGCGTCATCTACCTGCTGGTTCTCCGGGACATCTTCCTCTCGACGGTCCTGGGAATACAGACGGCTGGGACATCTCTCTGGTGGGTTTCTCTCCATGAGTCCATCTATTGGAAGCACACGGTGATGGAATATATATCAGCATGTAATGAGCAGATGATGGGAGCATCTAGGTGACCCCAATGACAGTCTCCCCTCCTTACCCTGCTGATCAGCCCTTATATACGGCTCTTCAGCTTCATCTTTAACCTCAACCTTAATATCCATCAGATTATCACCCTAAACAGAGAACAACATGTAACGTGCTCTTTGGTTCCATCACTTTATGGACAGATCCTGGTAAGACTTCAGCGTCATCTACCTGCTGGTTCTCCGGGACATCTTTCTCTGGATGGTCCTGGGAATACGGGGGACGAGGACACCTCTCTGGTGGAGATCTACTACTGGATCCATCTATAGGTAATAACTAGAGACTGAATACATTGTGTATGTGATGATGGGTGAGTCTAGGTGACCCTCATCCCTGCTCTCCTCTATAATCAGGAAGGTCTCCTCTTACCCAGAGATGTACGAGGCCGGTGGTCCTCCATCATGACGTCCTTGTACAGATCCCGGTGTCCGTCTAAATACTCCCACTCCTCCAAGGAGAAATAGACAGCCACATCCTGACACCTTATAGGAACCTGACAACACAATATCCAGTCATCAGCCAGAGCCCCCGGTGTAATGTCCCCCCACATTCCCCACAGTCACCTCTCCTGTCAGGAGCTCCGCCATCTTGTTGGTGAGGTCTAGGACCTTCTGGATCAGGGAGTGAGGGGGAGGAGCTGTGATGGGGCTCCACCCTCCTGACTCCTGGAGATGGATGATGGGAGTTACAGCGGCTGTCCTCTTCAGTACTGTGTATTCCTGTGGATGATGAGACACAGATAAAAAAAAATCCTTACCAACTAAAAATATAGCCGAAAAAAAACCCTAAAAAAAAACCTAATCGACCGCTGTTCTCCAGAAAACAAATACCAATAACCTTAATATTACTCTCCAGGAAACCATCCCAACACCTTCTAATCCCTTAGTGAATTCCACATCACCACTTCCAGTCTCACAGCTCTTACAGTAAAGAGTCTCTATCCACATATGTGTAGAAACCGTTGTGCTCTTGACAGAGGGAACGTCCCCCACTATTCCCTTCTCTCCTCCAGTAACATATATAAATGTTTCCATCATGGCCTTCTCTCCCTTCTCTCCTCCTATAACATATATAAAGGTTTCCATCATGTCCTCCTCTCCCTTCTCACCTCCTGTAATGTATATAAAGGTTTCCATCATGTCCTCCTCTCCCTTCTCTTCTCCTGTAACATATATAAAGGTTTCCATCATGGCCTCCTCTCCCTTCTCTCCTCGCATATTATATATAAAGGTTTCCATCATGTCCCTCTCTCCTCCCGTAACATATATAAAGGTTTCCATCATATCCCCCTCTTCCTCCTCTCCTCCTGTAACATATATAAAGGTTTCCATCATGTCTCTCCTCTCCCTTCTCTCCTCCTGTAATATATATAAAGGTTTCCATCATGTCCCCCTCTCCCTTCTCTCCTCCTGTAACATATATAAAGGTTTCCATCATGTCCCCCTCTCCCTTCTCTCCTCCTGTAACATATATAAAGGTTTCCATCATGTCCCTCTCTCCCTTCTCTCCTCCTGTAACATATATAAAGGTTTCCATCATGTCCCCCTCTCCCCTCCCTCCTCCCTCCTCCTGTAACACATATAAAGGTTTCCATCATGCCCTCCTCTCCCTTCTCCTCCTGTAACATATATAAAGGTTTCCATCATGTCCTCCTCTCCCTTCTCTCCTCCTGTAACATATATAAAGGTTTCCATCATGTCCTCTTCTCGCTTCTCTCCTCCTGTAACATATACTAAGGTTTCCATCATGTCCCCCTCTCCCCTCCCTCCTCCTGTAACATATATAAAGGTTTCCATCATGCCCTCCTCTCCCTTCTCCTTCTGTAACATATATAAAGGTTTCAATCATGTCCTCCTCTCCCTTCTCTCCTCCTGTAACATATATAAAGGTTTCCATCATGTCCCCCTCTCCCTTCTCTCCTCCTGTAACATATATAAAGGTTTCCATCATGTCCTCCTCTCCCTTCTCTCCTCCTGTAACATATATAAAGGTTTCCATCATGTCCTCCTCTAACTTCTCTCCTCCTAGAACATATATAAAGGTTTCCATCATGTCCTCCTCTCTCTTCTCTCCTCCTGTAACATATATAAAGGTTTCCATCATGTCCCCCTCTCCCTTCTCTCCTCCTGTAACATATATAAAGGTTTCCATCATGTCCCGCTCTCCCTTCTCTCCTCCTGTAACATATATTAAGGTTTCCATCATGTCCTCCTCTCCCTTCTCTCCTCCTGTAACATATATAAAGGTTTCCATCATGTCCTCCTCTCCCTTCTCCTGTAACATATATAAAGTTTTCCATCATGTCCTCCTCTCCCTTCTCTCCTCCTGTAACATATATAATAGTTTCCATCATGTCCTCCTCTCCCTTCTCTCCTCCTGTAACATATATAAAGGTTTCCATCATGTCCTCCTCTCCCTTCTCCTGTAACATATATAAAGTTTTCCATCATGTCCTGCTCTCCCTTCTCTCCTCCTGTAATATATATAAAGGTTTCCATCATGTCCCCCTCTCTCTTCCCTCCTCCTGTAACATATATAAAGGTTTCCATCATGTCCTCCTCTCCCTTCTCTCCTCCTGTAACATATATAAAGGTTTACATCATGTCCTCCTCTCCCTTCTCTCCTCCTATAACATATATAAAGGTTTCCATCATGTCCTCCTCTCCTTTCTCTCCTCCTGTAACATATATTAAGGTTTCCATCATGTCCCCCTCTCCCTTCTCTCCTCCTGTAACATATATAAAAGGTTTCCATCATGTCCTCCTCTCCCTTCTCTCCTCCTGTAACATATATAAAGGTTTCCATCATGTCCTCCTCTCCCTTCTCTCCTCCTGTAACATATATTCAGGTATCCATCATGTCCTCCTCTCCCTTCTCTCCTCCTGCAGCATACAGTGGGGAAAAAAGTATTTAGTCAGATACGAATTGTACAAGTTCTCCTGTAATTGACATCATAGGTGGACCTCAACAATGAAAGACAACATGAGAAAACATCCAGAAAATCACATTGTCTGATTTTTAACAAATTTATTTGCAAATTATGGTGGAAAATAAGAATTTGGTCAATAACAAAAGTTCATCTCAATACTTTGTTATATATCCTTTAATGGCAATGACAGAGGTCAAACGTTTTCTGTAAGTCCTCACAAGGTTGGCACACACTGTTGCTGGTATATTGGCCCATTCCTCCATGCAGATCTCCTCAAGAGCAGTGATGTTTTGGGGCTGTCGCTGGGTAACACAGACTTTCAACTCCCTCCAAAGGTTTTCTATAGGGTTGAGATCTAAAGACTGGCTAGGCCACTCCAGGACCTTGAAATGCTTCTTACGAAGCCACTCCTTCATTGCCCTGGCGGTGTGCTTGGGATCATTATCATGCTGAAAGACCCAGCCACGTTTCATCTTCACTGGCCTTGCTGATGGAAGGAGGTTTGCACTCAAAATGTCACGATACATGGCCCCATTCATTCTTTCATGTATACGGATCAGTCGTCCTGGTAACAGCCCCAAAGCATGATGTTGCCACCCCCATGCTTCCCAGTAGGTATGGTGCTCTTGGGATGCAACTCAGCATTCTTTCTCCTCCAAACACGACGAGTTGTGTTTCTGCCAAACAGTTCTACTTTGGTTTCATCTGACCATGTGACATTCTCCCAATACTCTTCTGGATCATCCAAATGCTCTCTAGCAAACATCAGTCGGCCCCGGACATCTACTGGCTTAAGCAGGGGGACACGTCTGGCACTGCAGGATCTGAGTCCCTGGCGGCATAGTGTGTTACTGATGGTAGCCTTTGTTACGTTGGTCCCAGCTCTCTGCAGGATCTGAGTCCCTGGCGGTGTAGTGTGTTACTGATGGTAGCCTTTGTTACGTTGGTCCCGCTCTCTGCAGGATCTGAGTCCCTGGCAGTGTAGTGTGTTACTGATGGTAGCCTTTGTTACGTTGGTCCCAGCTCTCTGCAGGATCTGAGTCCCTGGCGGTGTAGTGTGTTACTGATGGTAGCCTTTGTTACGTTGGTCCCAGCTCTCTGCAGGATCTGAGTCCCTGGCGGTGTAGTGTGTTACTGATGGTAGCCTTTGTTACATTGCTCACAGATCTCTGAAGGTCACTCACTAGGTTCCCCCGTGTGGTTCTGGGATTTTTGCTCACTGTTCTTGTGATCATTTTGACCCCACGGGGTGAGATCTTGCATGGAGCCCCAGATCGAGGGAGATTATCAGTGGTCTTGTATCTCTTCCATCTCTAATTATTGCTCCCACAGTTGATTTCTTCCCACCAAGCTGCTTGCCTATTGCAGTCTTCCCAGTCTGGTGCAGGCCTACAATTTTGTTTCTGGTGTCCTTCGACAGCTCTTTGGTCTTCACCATAGTGGAGTTTGGAGTGTGACTGCTTGTGGTTGTGGACAGGTGTCATTCAAACAGGTGCCATTACTACAGGTAATGAGTGAAGGACAGAGGAGCCTCTTAAAGAAGAAGTTACAGATCTGTGAGACCGAGAAATCTTGCTTGTTTGTAGGCGACCAAATACTTATTTTCCACCATAATTTGCAAATAAATTCGTTAAAAATCAGACAATGTGATTTGCTGGATGTGTTTTCTCATGTTGTCTCTCATAGTTGAAGCCTACCTATGATATAAATCACAGGCCTCTCATCTTTTTAGGTGGGAGTACTTGTACTATTGGTATCTGACTAAATACTTTTTTCCCCACTGTATATAAAAGGTTTCCATCATGTCCTCCTTTCCCTCCTCTCCTCCTGTAACATATATAAAGGTTCCCATCATGTCCTCCTCTCTCTTCTCTCCTCCTGTAATATATATATATATATATATATATATATATAAAGGTTTCCATCATGTCCTCCTCTCCCTTCTCTCCTCCTGTAATATATATAAAGGTTTCCATCATGTCCTCCTCTCCCTTCTCACCTCCTATAACATATATAAAGGTTTCCATCATGTCCTCCTCTCCCTTCTCTCCTCCTGTAATATATATAAAGGTTTCCATCATGTCCTCCTCTCCCTCCTCTCCTCCTGTAACATATATAAAGGTTTCCATCATGTCCTCCTCTCCCTTCTCTCCACCTGTAATATATATATATATAAAGGTTTCCATCATGTCCCTCTCTTTTCTCTCGTCCTGTAACATATATAAAGGTTCCCATCATGTCCTCCTCTCTCTTCTCTCCTCCTGTAATATATATATATATATAAAGGTTTCCATCATGTCCTCCTCACCCTTCTCTCCTTCTGTAACATATATAAAGGTTTCCATCATGTCCCCCCCTCTTCTCTCCTTCTGTAACATATATAAAGGTTTCCATCATGTCCTCCTCTCCCTTCTCTCCTTCTGTAACATATATAAAGGTTTCCATCATGTCCTGCTCTCCATTCTCTCCTCCAGTAACATATATAAAGGTTTCCATCATGTCGCCCCTCTCCCTTCTCTCCTCCTGTAACATATATAAAGGTTTCCATCATGTCCCTCCTCTCCCTTCTCTCCTTCTGTAACATATATAAAGGTTTCAATCATGTCCTGCTCTCCATTCTCTCCTCCAGTAACATATATAAAGGTTTTCATCATGTCGCCCCTCTCCCTCCTCCTGTAACATACATAAAGGTTTCCATCATGTCCCTCCTCTCCCTTCTCTCCTCCTGTAACATATATAAAGGTTTCCATCATGTCCCTCCTCTCCCTTCTCTCCTTCTGTAACATATATAAAGGTTTCCATCATGTCCTCCCTTTCCCTTTTCTCCTCCTCTAATATATATAAAGGCTTCCATCATGCCCTCCTCTCTCTTCTCTCCTCCTGTAATAGATATAAAGGTTTCCATCATGTCCTCCCCTCCCTTCTCTCCCTCCTGTAACATATATAAAGGTTTCCATCATGTCCTCCCTTTCCCTTTTCTCCTCCTCTAATATATATAAAGGCTTCCATCATGCCCTCCTCTCTCTTCTCTCCTCCTGTAATAGATATAAAGGTTTCCATCATGTCCCTCCCCTCCCTTGTCTCCTCCTGTAACACATATAAAGGTTTCCATCATGTCCTTCTCTCCCTCCTCTCCTCCTGTAATATATATAAAGGTTTCCATCATGTCCTCCTCTCCCTTCTCTCCTCCTGTAACATATATAAAGGTTTCCAGTATGTCCTCCTCTCCCTTCTCTCCTCCTACAACATATATAAAGGTTTCCATCATGTGCTCCTCTCCCTTCTCTCCTCCTAAAACATATATAAAGGTTTCCATCATGTTCCCCTCTCCCTTCTCTCCTCCTGTAACATATATAAAGGTTTCCATCATGTCCCTCCTCTCCCTTCTCTCCTCCTGTAACATATATAAAGGTTTCCATCATGTCCTCCTCTCCCTTCTCTCCTCCTGTAACATATATAAAGGTTTCCATCATGTCACCCTCTCCCTTCTCTCCTTCTGTAACATATATAAAGGTTTCCATCATGTCCCCCTCTCCCTTCTCTCCTCCTGTAACATATATAAAGGTTTCCATCATGTCCTCCTCTCCCTTCTCTCCTCCTGTAACATATATAAAAGGTTTCCATCAGGTTATGCTCTCCCTTCTCTCCTCCTGTAACATATATAAAGGTTTCCATCATGTCCTCCTCTCCCTTCTCTCCTCCTGTAACATATATAAAGGTTTCCATCATGTCCCTCCTCTCCCTTCTCTTCTCCTGTAACATATATAAAGGTTTCCATCATGTCCTCCTCTCCCTTCTCTCCCCCTGTAACATATATAAAGGTTTCCATCATGTCCTCCTCTGCCTTCTCTCCTCCTGTAACATATATAAAGGTTTCCATCATGTCCCCCTCTCCCTTCTCTCCTCCTGTAACATATATAAAGGTTTCCATCATGTCCCTCCTCTCCCTTCTCTCATCCTGTAACATATATAAAGGTTTCCATCATGTCCTCCTCTCCCTTCTCTCCCCCTGTAACATATATAAAGGTTTCCATCATGTCCTCCTCTCCCTTCTCTCCTCCTGTAACATATATAAAGGTTTCCATCATGTCCTCCTCTCCCTTCTCTCCTCCTGTAACATATATAAAGGTTTCCATCATGTCCTCCTCTAACTTCTCTCCTCCTAGAACATATATAAAGGTTTCCATCATGTCCTCCTCTCTCTTCTCTCCTCCTGTAACATATATAAAGGTTTCCATCATGTCCCGCACTCCCTTCTCTCCTCCTGTAACATATATAAAGGTTTCCATCATGTCCCCCTCTCCCTTCTCTCCTCCTGTAACATATATAAAGGTTTCCATCATGTCCTCCTCTAACTTCTCTCCTCCTAGAACATATATAAAGGTTTCCATCATGTCCTCCTCTCTCTTCTCTCCTCCTGTAACATATATAAAGGTTTCCATCATGTCCCGCACTCCCTTCTCTCCTCCTGTAACATATATAAAGGTTTCCATCATGTCCCCCTCTCCCTTCTCTCCTCCTGTAACATATATAAAGGTTTCCATCATGTCCGCCTCTCCCTTCTCTCCTCCTATAAGATATAGCCGCACACACACACAGCCAACCACACACACACACACACACACACAGCCAGCCACATACACAGCCAGCCACACACAGCCAGCCACACACACACACAGCCAGCCACACACAAACACAGCCAGCCAGCCACACACACACGCAGCCAGCCACACACACACACGCAGCCAGCCACACACACGCAGCCAGCCACACACACACATGCAGCCAGCCACACACACGCAGCCAGCCAGCCACACACACACACACACAGCCAGCCACACACACAGCCAGCCACACACACAGCCAGCCACACACACACAGCCAGCCACACACAGACACACAGCCAGCCACACACAGACACACAGCCAGCCACACACAGACACACAGCCAGCCACACACACACACACAGCCAGCCACACACAGACACACAGCCAGCCACACACACACACACACACAGCCAGCCAGCCAAACACACACACACACACACACCCAGCCACACACACACCCAGCCACACACACACCCAGCCACAGACACACACACAGCCAGCCACACACACACACACACACACACAGCCAGCCACACACACACAGCCAGCCCCACACACACACAGACACACACACACACACAGCCAGCCACACACACACAGCCAGCCACACACACACACACACACTGCCAGCCACACACACACACACAGCCAGCCACACACACACAGCCAGCCACACACACACAGCCAGCCAGCCACACACACACACAGCCAGCCACAGACACACACACAGCCAGCCACAGACACACACACAGCCAGCCACAGACACACACACAGCCAGCCACAGACACACACACAGCCAGCCACAGACACACACACAGCCAGCCATAGACACACGCACAGCCAGCCACAGACACACGCACAGCCAGCCACACACACACAGCCAGCCACACACACACAGCCAGCCACACACAGCCAGCCACACACACACCCAGCCACACACACACAGCCAGCCACACACACACAAAGCCACACACACACACAGCCAGCCACACACACACACCCAGCCACACACACACACACACACAAAGCCACACACACACACAGCCAGCCACACACACAGCCAGCCACACACAAAGCCAGCCACACACAGACACAGCCAGCCACACACACACAAACAGCCAGCCACACACACACACACACACACAGCCACACACACACACACACACACACACACAGCCAGCCACACACACACACAGCCAGCCACACACACACACACACAGCCAGCCACACACACACACACAGCCAGCCACACACACACACAGCCAGCCAGCCAGCCACACACACAGCCAGCCACACAGCCAGCCACACACACAGCCAGCCACACACACACAGCCAGCCACACACACAGACACACACACACAGCCAGCCACACACACACACAGACACAGCCAGCCACACACACACAGCCAGCCACACACACACAGCCAGCCACACACACACACAGCCAGCCACACACACACACAGCCAGCCACACACACAGCCAGCCACACACACACACACACACAGCCAGCCACACACACACACACACACAGCCAGCCACACACACACACACACACACACACACACAGCCAGCCACACACACACACACACAGCCAGCCACACACACACAGCCAGCCACACACACACACACACACACAGCCAGCCACACACACACACAGCCAGCCACACACACACACAGCCAGCCACACACACACACAGCCAGCCACACACACACACACACACAGCCAGCCAGCCACACACACAGCCAGCCAGCCACACACACACAGCCAGCCACACACACAGCCAGCCACACACACACACAGCCAGCCACACACACACACACACACACACACACATGTAGCCAGCCACACACACACACACACACACACACACAGCCAGCCAGCCACATACAACCAGCCCCACACACACGCAGCGAGCCACACACACACACGCAGCCAGCCACACACACACGCAGCCACACACACACACACACGCAGCCAGCCACACACACACGCAGCCAGCCACACACACGCAGCCAGCCACACACACACGCAGCCAGCCACACACACACGCAGCCAGCCACACACACACGCAGCCAGCCACACACACACGCAGCCAGCCACACACACGCAGCCAGCCACACACACGCAGCCAGCCACACACACACACAGCCAGCCACACACACACACAGCCAGCCACACACACACACAGCCAGCCACACACACAGCCAGCCACACACACAGCCAGCCACACGCACACAGGCAGCCAGTCACACGCACACACGCAGCCAGCCACACGCACACACGCAGCCAGCCACACGCACACACGCAGCCAGCCACACGCACACACGCAGCCAGCCACACGCACACACGCAGCCAGCCACACGCACACATGCAGCCAGCCACACGCACACACGCAGCCAGCCACACGCACACACGCAGCCAGCCACACGCACAGCCAGCCACACACACAGCCAGCCACACACACACAGCCAGCCACACAGCCACACACACAGCCACACACACAGCCACACACACACACCTAGCCAGCCAGCCAGCCACACACACACACACCTAGCCAGCCAGCCACACACACCTAGCCAGCCAGCCAGCCACACACACACACACACACACACACACCTAGCCAGCCAGCCACACGCACACACGCAGCCAGCCACACGCACACACGCAGCCAGCCACACGCACACACGCAGCCAGCCACACGCACAACCAGCCACACACACAGCCAGCCACACACACACAGCCAGCCACACAGCCAGCCACACAGCCACACACACAGCCACACACACACACCTAGCCAGCCAGCCAGCCACACACACACACACACACACACCTAGCCAGCCAGCCACACACACCTAGCCAGCCAGCCACACACACACACACCTAGCCAGCCAGCCACACACACACCCAGCCAGCCAGCCACACACACACCCAGCCAGCCACACACACACACCCAGCCAGCCAGCCACACACACACCCAGCCAGCCAGCCACACACACCCAGCCAGCCAGCCACACACACAGCCTGCCAGCCACACACACACCCAGCCAGCCACACACACACCCAGCCAGCCACACACACACCCAGCCAGCCACACACACACCCAGCCAGCCACACACACACCCAGTCAGACACACACACCCAGTCAGACACACACACACACAGCCAGACACACACACACCCAGCCAGACACACACACCCAGCCAGACACACACACACCCAGCCAGACACACACACACCCAGCCACACACACACACACAGCCAGCCACACACACACACACACACACACACACACACACACACAGCCAGCCACACACACAGCCAGCCACACACACAGCCAGTCACACACACAGCCAGCCACACACACACAAACAGCCAGCCACACACACACACACACACACAGCCAGCCACACACACACACACAGCCAGCCACACACACACACAGCCAGCCACACACACACACAGCCAGCCACACACACACACAGCCAGCCACACACACACACAGCCAGCCACACACACAGCCAGCCACACACACAGCCAGCCACACACACAGAGCCAGCCACACACACACACAGCCAGCCACACACACACAGCCAGCCACACACACACACAGCCAGCCACACACACACACAGCCAGCCACACACACACACAGCCAGCCACACACACACACAGCCAGCCACACACACACACAGCCAGCCACACACACACACAGCCAGCCACACACACACACAGCCAGCCACACACACACACAGCCAGCCACACACACACACAGCCAGCCACACACACACACAGCCAGCCACACACACACACAGCCAGCCACACACACACACAGCCAGCCACACACACACACACACACACACACACACACAGCCAGCCAGCCACACACACACACAGCCAGCCACACACACAGCCAGCCAGCCACACACACACAGCCAGCCACACACACAGCCAGCAAGCCACACACACACACAGCCAGCCAGCCACACACACAGCCAGCCAGCCACACACACAGCCAGCCACACACACACACAGCCAGCCACACACACACAGCCAGCCACACACACACACACACACACACACACACCCAGCCAGCCACACACAAACAGCCAGCCAGCCGGCCAGACACACACACACACACACACAGCCAGCGACACACATGTAGCCAGCCACACACACACAAACACACACACACACACACAGCCAGCCACATACAACCAGCCCCACACACACGCAGCGAGCCACACACACACGCAGCCACACACACACACACGCAGCCAGCCACACACACACGCAGCCAGCCACACACACACGCAGCCAGCCACACACACACGCAGCCAGCCACACACACACGCAGCCAGCCAAACACACACGCAGCCAGCCACACACACGCAGCCAGCCACACACACGCAGCCAGCCACACACACGCAGCCCGCCACACACACGCAGCCCGCCACACACACACACAGCCAGCCACAGACACACACACACAGCCAGCCACACCCACACACAGCCAGCCACACCCACACACAGCCAGCCACACCCACACACAGCCAGCCACACCCACACACAGCCAGCCACACCCACACACGTAGCCAGCCACACGCACACACGCAGCCAGTCACACGCACACACGCAGCCAGCCACACGCACACACGCAGCCAGCCACACGCACACACGCAGCCAGCCACACGCACACACGCAGCCAGCCACACGCACACACGCAGCCAGCCACACGCACACACGCAGCCAGCCACACGCACATACGCAGCCAGCCACACGCACATACGCAGCCAGCCACACACACAGCCAGCCACACACACACAGCCAGCCACACAGCCACACACACAGCCACACACACAGCCACACACACAGCCACACAGCCATACACACAGCCACACACACACACACAAACACACACCTAGCCAGCCAGCCAGCCACACACACACACACACACACACCTAGCCAGCCAGCCACACACACCTAGCCAGCCAGCCACACACACACACACACACACCTAGCCAGCCAGCCACACACACACCCAGCCAGCCAGCCACACACACACCCAGCCAGCCAGCCACACACACACCCAGCCAGCCAGCCACACACACACCCAGCCAGCCAGCCACACACACACCCAGCCAGCCACACACACACCCAGCCAGCCACACACACAGCCTGCCAGCCACACACACACCCAGACACACACACACCCAGCCAGACACACACACACACAGCCAGACACACACACACACAGCCAGACACACACACACCCAGCCAGACACACACACACCCAGCCAGACACACACACACCCAGCCAGACACACACACACCCAGCCACACACACACACACAGCCAGACACACACACACACAGCCAGCCACACACACAGCCAGCCACACACACAGCCAGCCACACACACACAGCCAGCCACACACACAGCCAGCCACACACACACACACAGCCAGCCACACACACACACAGCCAGCCACACACACAGCCAGCCAGCCACACACACACACACACACAGCCAGCCACACACACACACACACACACAGCCAGCCACACACACAGCCAGCCACACACACACACAGCCAGCCACACACACACAGCCAGCCACACACACAGCCAGCCAGACACACACAGCCAGCCAGCCACACACACAGCCAGCCAGCCAGCCACACACACACACACACACACAGCCAGCCACACACACACAGCCAGCCACACACACACACCCAGCCACACAGCCAAACACACAGCCACACACACACAGCCACACCACACACACACACAGCGAGCCCCCCCCCCCCACACACCTAGCCAGCCAGCCACACACACACACACACCTAGCCAGCCAGCCACACACACACACACCTAGCCAGCCAGCCACAAACACACACACCTAGCCAGCCAGCCACAAACACACACACACCTAGCCAGCCAGCCACACACACACACACCCAGCCAGCCAGCCACACACACACCCAGCCAGCCAGCCACACACACACCCAGCCAGCCAGCCACACACACACCCAGCCAGCCAGCCACACACACACCCAGCCAGCCAGCCACACACACACCCAGCCAGCCAGCCACACACACACCCAGCCTGCCAGCCACACACACACCCAGCCAGCCAGCCACACACACACCCACCCAGCCACACACACACCCAGCCAGCCACACACACACCCACCCAGCCACACGCACACCCACCCAGCCACACGCACACCCAGCCAGCCACACGCACACCCAGCCAGCCACACGCACACCCAGCCAGCCACACGCACACCCAGCCAGCCACACACACACCCAGCCAGACACACACACACCCAGTCACACACAGACAGCCAGCCACACACACACACACACACACACACACACACACAGCCAGCCAGACACACACAGCCAGCCAGCCAGCCACACACACACACACACACAGCCAGCCAGACACACACAGCCAGCCAGACACACACACACAGCCAGCCAGCCACACACACACAGCCAGCCATACACATAGCCAGCCACACACATAGCCAGCCACACACATAGCCAGCCACACACATAGCCAGCCACACACACACACACAGCCAGCCACACACATAGCCAGCCAGCCACACACATAGCCAGCCAGCCACACACACACACACACACACACACACACACAGCCAGCCACACACACACACGCGCAGCCAGCCACACACACACACACAAACACACACAGCCAGCCACACACACACACACACACACACACACACACACAGCCACACACACACACACACACACAGCCAGCCAGCCACACACAGCCAGCCAGCCACACACACACACAGCCACACACACACACAAAGCCACAGACACAAAAACACACACAGCCAGCCACACACACCCAGCCAGCCACACACACACAAGCAAAGCCAGCCACACACAGCCAGCCAGCCACACACAGCCAGCCAGCCACACACAGCCAGCCACACACACACACACACACAGAGCCAGCCACACACACACACACACACACAGAGCCAGCCACACACACACACAGCCAGCCACACACACACACACACACACACACACACACACACACACAGAGCCAGCCACACACACACACAGCCAGCCACACACACACACACACACACACACACACACACACACACACACACACACACACAGAGCCAGCCACACACACACACACACACAGAGCCAGCCACACACACACACACACACAGAGCCAGCCACACACACACACAGAGCCAGCCACACACACACACACACAGAGCCAGCCACACACACACAGAGCCAGCCACACACACACACACACACACACACACAGAGCCAGCCACACACACACACAGAGCCAGCCACACACACACACAGAGCCAGCCACACACACACACAGAGCCAGCCACACACACACACAGAGCCAGCCACACACACACACACAGAGCCAGCCACACACACACACACAGAGCCAGCCACACACACAGAGCCAGCCACACACACACACACACAGAGCCAGCCACACACACACACACAGAGCCAGCCACACACACACACACACAGAGCCAGCCACACACACACAGAGCCAGCCACACACACACACAGAGCCAGCCACACACACACAGAGCCAGCCACACACACACACAGAGCCAGCCACACACACACAGAGCCAGCCACACACACACACACACACACACACACACAGCCAGCCACACACACACAGCCAGCCACACACACACAGCCAGCCACACACACACACAGCCAGCCAGCCACACACACACACACACACACACACAGAGCCAGCCACACACACACACACACAGAGCCAGCCACACACACAGAGCCAGCCACACACACACGCAGAGCCAGCCACACACACACACACACACGCAGAGCCAGCCACACACACACAGAGCCAGCCACACACACACACACACACACACACACACACACAGAGCCAGCCACATATACACAGAGCCAGCCACACACACACACAGAGCCAGCCACACACACACACACACACAGAGCCAGCCACACACACACACACAGAGCCAGCCACACACACACACAGAGCCAGCCACACACACACAGAGCCAGCCACACACACACACACAGAGCCAGCCACACACACACACAGAGCCAGCCCCACACACACACACACACACACAGAGCCAGCCACACACACACACACAGAGCCAGCCACACACACACACAGAGCCAGCCACACACACACACACAGAGCCAGCCACACACACACACACAGAGCCAGCCACACACACACACACAGAGCCAGCCACACACACACACACAGAGCCAGCCACACACACACACACAGAGCCAGCCACACACACACACAGAGCCAGCCACACACACACACACAGAGCCAGCCACACACACACACACAGAGCCAGCCACACACACACACACACACACACACACACAGAGCCAGCCACACACACACAGAGCCAGCCCCCCCCCCCCACACACACACAGAGCCAGCCCCACACACACACACAGTCAGCCACACACACACACACACACACAGCCAGCCACACACAAACAGCCAGCCAGCCACACACACGCAGCCCGCCACACACACACACAGCCAGCCACACACACACACACACACAGCCAGCCACACCCACACACAGCCAGCCACACCCACACACAGCCAGCCACACCCACACACAGCCAGCCACACCCACACACAGCCAGCCACACACACACACGCAGCCAGCCACACGCACACACGCAGCCAGCCACACGCACACACGCAGCCAGCCACACGCACACACGCAGCCAGCCACACGCACACACGCAGCCAGCCACACGCACACACGCAGCCAGCCACACGCACACACGCAGCCAGCCACACGCACACACGCAGCCAGCCACACGCACACACGCAGCCAGCCACACGCACACACGCAGCCAGCCACACGCACACACGCAGCCAGCCACACGCACATACGCAGCCAGCCACACGCACACACGCAGCCAGCCACACACACAGCCAGCCACACACACACAGCCAGCCACACAGCCACACACACAGCCACACACACAGCCACACAGCCATACACACAGCCACACACACACACACCTAGCCAGCCAGCCAGCCACACACACACACACACACACACCTAGCCAGCCAGCCACACACACCTAGCCAGCCAGCCACACACACACACACACACCTAGCCAGCCAGCCACACACACACCCAGCCAGCCAGCCACACACACACCCAGCCAGCCAGCCACACACACACACACACCCAGCCAGCCAGCCAGCCACACACACACCCAGCCAGCCAGCCACACACACAGCCAGCCAGCCACACACACAGCCAGCCAGCCACACACACACACACACACACACACACACACACACACACAGAGCCAGCCACACACACACACACAGCCAGCCACACACACACACACACACACAGAGCCAGCCACACACACACACACACACACACACACACAGAGCCAGCCACACACACACACACACAGAGCCAGCCACACACACACACACACACAGAGCCAGCCACACACACAGAGCCAGCCACACACACACACAGAGCCAGCCACACACACACACACACACACAGAGCCAGCCACACACACACAGAGCCAGCCACACACACACAGAGCCAGCCACACACACACAGAGCCAGCCACACACACACACACACACAGACACAGAGCCAGCCACATATACACAGAGCCAGCCACACACACACACAGAGCCAGCCACACACACACAGAGCCAGCCACACACACACACACAGAGCCAGCCACACACACACACAGAGCCAGCCACACACACACACACAGAGCCAGCCACACACACACACACAGAGCCAGCCACACACACACACACAGAGCCAGCCACACACACACACACAGAGCCAGCCACACACACACACACACACAGAGCCAGCCACACACACACACACACACACAGCCAGCCACACACACACAGCCAGCCACACACACACAGAGCCAGCCACACACACACACACACAGCCAGCCACACACACACAGCCAGCCACACACACACACAGCCAGCCACACACACACACACACACACACACACACACACACACAGAGCCAGCCACACACACACACACACAGAGCCAGCCACACACACAGAGCCAGCCACACACACACACAGAGCCAGCCACACACACACACACACACACAGAGCCAGCCACACACACACAGAGCCAGCCACACACACACACACACACACACACACAGAGCCAGCCACATATACACAGAGCCAGCCACACACACACACACAGAGCCAGCCACACACACACACACAGAGCCAGCCACACACACACACACACAGAGCCAGCCACACACACACAGAGCCAGCCACACACACACACAGAGCCAGCCACACACACACACAGAGCCAGCCACACACACACACAGAGCCAGCCACACACACACACAGAGCCAGCCACACACACACACAGAGCCAGCCACACACACACACAGAGCCAGCCACACACACACACACACAGAGCCAGCCACACACACACACACACAGAGCCAGCCACACACACACACACACAGAGCCAGCCACACACACACACAGAGCCAGCCACACACACACACAGAGCCAGCCACACACACACACAGAGCCAGCCACACACACACACACAGAGCCAGCCACACACACACACACAGAGCCAGCCACACACACACACACACAGAGCCAGCCACACACACACACACACAGAGCCAGCCACACACACACACACAGAGCCAGCCACACACACACACAGAGCCAGCCACACACACACACACAGAGCCAGCCACACACACACACACAGAGCCAGCCACACACACACACACACAGAGCCAGCCACACACACACACACACAGAGCCAGCCACACACACACAGAGCCAGCCCCCCCCCACACACACACAGAGCCAGCCCCACACACACACACAGCCAGCCACACACAAACAGCCAGCCAGCCACACACACACACGCGCAGCCAGCCACACACACACACACACACAAACACACACACGCAGCCAGCCACACACACACAGCCACACACACACGCAGCCAGCCACACACACACGCAGCCAGCCACACACACACAGCCACACACACACGCAGCCAGCCACACACACACACAGCTACACACACACACACGCAGCCAGCCACACACACGCAGCCAGCCACACACACGCAGCCAGCCACACACACACACAGCCACACACACGCAGCCAGCAACACACGCAGCCAGCCACACACACAGACACACACACACACACAGCCAGCCAGACACACACACACACACACACACACACACACAGCCAGCCACACACACACCCAGCCAGCCAGCCACACACACACCCAGCCAGCCAGCCACACACACACACCCAGCCAGCCAGCCAGCCAGCCACACACACACACCCAGCCAGCCACACAGCCAGCCAGCCACACACACACACACACACACAGAGCCAGCCACACACACACACACAGCCAGCCACACACACACACACACACACACACAGAGCCAGCCACACACACACACACACACACACACAGAGCCAGCCACACACACACACACACACAGAGCCAGCCACACACACAGAGCCAGCCACACACACAGAGCCAGCCACACACACAGAGCCAGCCACACACACACACAGAGCCAGCCACACACACACAGAGCCAGCCACACACACACAGAGCCAGCCACACACACACAGAGCCAGCCACACACACACACACAGAGCCAGCCA
>NC_089843.1:397500-407500 GCF_035609145.1 Eleutherodactylus coqui | reverse complement strand
TCCTCCTGTAACATATATAAAGGTTTCCAGTATGTCCTCCTCTCCCTTCTCTCCTCCTACAACATATATAAAGGTTTGCATCATGTGCTCCTCTCCCTTCTCTCCTCCTAAAACATATATAAAGGTTTCCATCATGTTCCCCTCTCCCTTCTCTCCTCCTGTAACATATATAAAGGTTTCCATCATGTCCCTCCTCTCCCTTCTCTCCTCCTGTAACATATATAAAGGTTTCCATCATGTCCTCCTCTCCCTTCTCTCCTCCTGTAACATATATAAAGGTTTCCATCATGTCACCCTCTCCCTTCTCTCCTTCTGTAACATATATAAAGGTTTCCATCATGTCCCCCTCTCCCTTCTCTCCTCCTGTAACATATATAAAGGTTTCCATCATGTCCTCCTCTCCCTTCTCTCCTCCTGTAACATATATAAAGGTTTCCATCATGTCCCTCCTCTCCCTTCTCTCCTCCTGTAACATATATAAAGGTTTCCATCATGTCCTCCTCTCCCTTCTCTCCCCCTGTAACATATATAAAGGTTTCCATCATGTCCTCCTCTGCCTTCTCTCCTCCTGTAACATATATAAAGGTTTCCATCATGTCCCCCTCTCCCTTCTCTCCTCCTGTAACATATATAAAGGTTTCCATCATGTCCCTCCTCTCCCTTCTCTCCTCCTGTAACATATATAAAGGTTTCCATCATGTCCTCCTCTCCCTTCTCTCCCCCTGTAACATATATAAAGGTTTCCATCATGTCCTCCTCTCCCTTCTCTCCTCCTGTAACATATATAAAGGTTTCCATCATGTCCTCCTCTCCCTTCTCTCCTCCTGTAACATATATAAAGGTTTCCATCATGTCCTCCCTCTCCCTTCTCTCCTCCTGTAACATATATAAAGGTTTCCATCATGTCCCTCCTCTCCCTTCTCTCCTCCTGTAACATATATAAAGGTTTCCATCATGTCCTCCTCTCCCTTCTCTCCCCCTGTAACATATATAAAGGTTTCCATCATGTCCTCCTCTGCCTTCTCTCCTCCTGTAACATATATAAAGGTTTCCATCATGTCCCCCTCTCCCTTCTCTCCTCCTGTAACATATATAAAGGTTTCCATCATGTCCCTCCTCTCCCTTCTCTCCTCCTGTAACATATATAAAGGTTTCCATCATGTCCTCCTCTCCCTTCTCTCCCCCTGTAACATATATAAAGGTTTCCATCATGTCCTCCTCTCCCTTCTCTCCTCCTGTAACATATATAAAGGTTTCCATCATGTCCTCCTCTCCCTTCTCTCCTCCTGTAACATATATAAAGGTTTCCATCATGTCCTCCTCTAACTTCTCTCCTCCTAGAACATATATAAAGGTTTCCATCATGTCCTCCTCTCTCTTCTCTCCTCCTGTAACATATATAAAGGTTTCCATCATGTCCCGCACTCCCTTCTCTCCTCCTGTAACATATATAAAGGTTTCCATCATGTCCCCCTCTCCCTTCTCTCCTCCTGTAACATATATAAAGGTTTCCATCATGTCCTCCTCTAACTTCTCTCCTCCTAGAACATATATAAAGGTTTCCATCATGTCCTCCTCTCTCTTCTCTCCTCCTGTAACATATATAAAGGTTTCCATCATGTCCCGCACTCCCTTCTCTCCTCCTGTAACATATATAAAGGTTTCCATCATGTCCCCCTCTCCCTTCTCTCCTCCTGTAACATATATAAAGGTTTCCATCATGTCCGCCTCTCCCTTCTCTCCTCCTATAAGATATAGCCGCACACACACACAGCCAACCACACACACACACACACACACACACAGCCAGCCACATACACAGCCAGCCACACACAGCCAGCCACACACACACACAGCCAGCCACACACAAACACAGCCAGCCAGCCACACACACACGCAGCCAGCCACACACACACACGCAGCCAGCCACACACACGCAGCCAGCCACACACACACATGCAGCCAGCCACACACACGCAGCCAGCCAGCCACACACACACACACACAGCCAGCCACACACACAGCCAGCCACACACACAGCCAGCCACACACACACAGCCAGCCACACACACACAGCCAGCCACACACAGACACACAGCCAGCCACACACAGACACAGCCAGCCACACACAGACACACAGCCAGCCACACACACACACACAGCCAGCCACACACAGACACACAGCCAGCCACACACACACACACACACAGCCAGCCAGCCAAACACACACACACACACACACCCAGCCACACACACACCCAGCCACACACACACCCAGCCACAGACACACACACAGCCAGCCACACACACACACACACACACACACACAGCCAGCCACACACACACAGCCAGCCCCACACACACACAGACACACACACACACACAGCCAGCCACACACACACAGCCAGCCACACACACACACACACACTGCCAGCCACACACACACACACAGCCAGCCACACACACACAGCCAGCCACACACACACAGCCAGCCAGCCACACACACACACAGCCAGCCACAGACACACACACAGCCAGCCACAGACACACACACAGCCAGCCACAGACACACACACAGCCAGCCACAGACACACACACAGCCAGCCACAGACACACACACAGCCAGCCACAGACACACACACAGCCAGCCATAGACACACGCACAGCCAGCCACAGACACACGCACAGCCAGCCACACACACACAGCCAGCCACACACACACAGCCAGCCACACACACACAGCCAGCCACACACACACCCAGCCACACACACACAGCCAGCCACACACACACAAAGCCACACACACACACAGCCAGCCACACACACACACCCAGCCACACACACACACACACACAAAGCCACACACACACACAGCCAGCCACACACACAGCCAGCCACACACAAAGCCAGCCACACACAGACACAGCCAGCCACACACACACAAACAGCCAGCCACACACACACACACACACACACAGCCACACACACACACACACACAGCCAGCCACACACACACACAGCCAGCCACACACACACACAGCCAGCCACACACACACACAGCCAGCCACACACACACACACACAGCCAGCCACACACACACACACAGCCAGCCACACACACACACAGCCAGCCAGCCACACACACAGCCAGCCACACAGCCAGCCACACACACAGCCAGCCACACACACACAGCCAGCCACACACACAGACACACACACACAGCCAGCCACACACACACACAGACACAGCCAGCCACACACACACAGCCAGCCACACACACACAGCCAGCCACACACACACACAGCCAGCCACACACACACACAGCCAGCCACACACACACACACACAGCCAGCCACACACACACACACACAGCCAGCCACACACACACACACACACACAGCCAGCCACACACACACACACACAGCCAGCCACACACACACAGCCAGCCACACACACACACACACACAGCCAGCCACACACACACACAGCCAGCCACACACACACACAGCCAGCCACACACACACACAGCCAGCCACATACACACACACACACAGCCAGCCAGCCACACACACAGCCAGCCAGCCACACACACACAGCCAGCCACACACACACACAGCCAGCCACACACACACACACACACACACACATGTAGCCAGCCACACACACACACACACACACACACAGCCAGCCAGCCACATACAACCAGCCCCACACACACGCAGCGAGCCACACACACACACGCAGCCAGCCACACACACACGCAGCCACACACACACACGCAGCCAGCCACACACACACGCAGCCAGCCACACACACGCAGCCAGCCACACACACACGCAGCCAGCCACACACACACGCAGCCAGCCACACACACACGCAGCCAGCCACACACACACGCAGCCAGCCACACACACACGCAGCCAGCCACACACACGCAGCCAGCCACACACACGCAGCCAGCCACACACACACACAGCCAGCCACACACACACACAGCCAGCCACACACACACACAGCCAGCCACACACACACACACACAGCCAGCCACACACACAGCCAGCCACACGCACACAGGCAGCCAGTCACACGCACACACGCAGCCAGCCACACGCACACACGCAGCCAGCCACACGCACACACGCAGCCAGCCACACGCACACACGCAGCCAGCCACACGCACACACGCAGCCAGCCACACGCACACACCTAGCCAGCCAGCCAGCCACACACACACACACACACACACACACACCTAGCCAGCCAGCCACACGCACACACGCAGCCAGCCACACGCACACACGCAGCCAGCCACACGCACACACGCAGCCAGCCACACGCACAGCCAGCCACACACACAGCCAGCCACACACACAGCCAGCCACACACACACAGCCAGCCACACAGCCACACACACAGCCACACACACAGCCACACACACACACCTAGCCAGCCAGCCAGCCACACACACACACACACCTAGCCAGCCAGCCACACACACCTAGCCAGCCAGCCACACACACACACACCTAGCCAGCCAGCCACACACACACCCAGCCAGCCAGCCACACACACACCCAGCCAGCCACACACACACACCCAGCCAGCCAGCCACACACACACCCAGCCAGCCAGCCACACACACCCAGCCAGCCAGCCACACACACAGCCTGCCAGCCACACACACACCCAGCCAGCCACACACACACCCAGCCAGCCACACACACACCCAGCCAGCCACACACACACCCAGCCAGCCACACACACACCCAGTCAGACACACACACACACAGCCAGACACACACACACCCAGCCAGACACACACACCCAGCCAGACACACACACACCCAGCCAGACACACACACACCCAGCCACACACACACACACAGCCAGCCACACACACAGCCAGTCACACACACACACACACACACACACACACACAGCCAGCCACACACACAGCCAGCCACACACACAGCCAGTCACACACACAGCCAGCCACACACACACAAACAGCCAGCCACACACACACACACACACACAGCCAGCCACACACACACACACAGCCAGCCACACACACACACAGCCAGCCACACACACACACAGCCAGCCACACACACACACAGCCAGCCACACACACACACAGCCAGCCACACACACACACAGCCAGCCACACACACACACAGCCAGCCACACACACAGCCAGCCACACACACACAGCCAGCCACACACACACACAGCCAGCCACACACACAGCCAGCCACACACACACAGCCAGCCACACACACACACAGCCAGCCACACACACACACAGCCAGCCACACACACACACAGCCAGCCACACACACACACAGCCAGCCACACACACACACAGCCAGCCACACACACACACAGCCAGCCACACACACACACAGCCAGCCACACACACACACAGCCAGCCACACACACACACAGCCAGCCACACACACACACAGCCAGCCACACACACACACACACACACACACACACAGCCAGCCAGCCACACACACAGCCAGCCACACACACAGCCAGCCAGCCACACACACACAGCCAGCCACACACACAGCCAGCAAGCCACACACACACACAGCCAGCCAGCCACACACACAGCCAGCCAGCCACACACACAGCCAGCCAGCCACACACACAGCCAGCCACACACACACACAGCCAGCCACACACACACAGCCAGCCACACACACACACACACACACACACACACACCCAGCCAGCCACACACAAACAGCCAGCCAGCCGGCCAGACACACACACACACACACACACACACAGCCAGCGACACACATGTAGCCAGCCACACACACACAAACACACACACACACACACAGCCAGCCACATACAACCAGCCCCACACACACGCAGCGAGCCACACACACACGCAGCCACACACACACACACACGCAGCCAGCCACACACACACGCAGCCAGCCACACACACACGCAGCCAGCCACACACACACGCAGCCAGCCACACACACACGCAGCCAGCCAAACACACACGCAGCCAGCCACACACACGCAGCCAGCCACACACACGCAGCCAGCCACACACACGCAGCCCGCCACACACACGCAGCCCGCCACACACACACACAGCCAGCCACACACACACACACACAGCCAGCCACACCCACACACAGCCAGCCACACCCACACACAGCCAGCCACACCCACACACAGCCAGCCACACCCACACACAGCCAGCCACACCCACACACGTAGCCAGCCACACGCACACACGCAGCCAGTCACACGCACACACGCAGCCAGCCACACGCACACACGCAGCCAGCCACACGCACACACGCAGCCAGCCACACGCACACACGCAGCCAGCCACACGCACACACGCAGCCAGCCACACGCACACACGCAGCCAGCCACACGCACATACGCAGCCAGCCACACGCACATACGCAGCCAGCCACACACACAGCCAGCCACACACACACAGCCAGCCACACAGCCACACACACAGCCACACACACAGCCACACACACAGCCACACAGCCATACACACAGCCACACACACACACACAAACACACACCTAGCCAGCCAGCCAGCCACACACACACACACACACACACACACCTAGCCAGCCAGCCACACACACCTAGCCAGCCAGCCACACACACACACACCTAGCCAGCCAGCCACACACACACCCAGCCAGCCAGCCACACACACACCCAGCCAGCCAGCCACACACACACCCAGCCAGCCAGCCACACACACACCCAGCCAGCCAGCCACACACACACCCAGCCAGCCAGCCACACACACACCCAGCCAGCCACACACACAGCCTGCCAGCCACACACACACCCAGACACACACACACCCAGCCAGACACACACACACACAGCCAGACACACACACACACAGCCAGACACACACACACCCAGCCAGACACACACACACCCAGCCAGACACACACACACCCAGCCACACACACACACACAGCCAGACACACACACACACAGCCAGCCACACACACAGCCAGCCACACACACACACACAGCCAGCCACACACACACAGCCAGCCACACACACAGCCAGCCACACACAGCCAGCCACACACACACACAGCCAGCCACACACACAGCCAGCCAGCCACACACACACACACACACACACAGCCAGCCACACACACACACACACACACACAGCCAGCCACACACACAGCCAGCCACACACACACACACACAGCCAGCCACACACACACAGCCAGCCACACACACAGCCAGCCAGACACACACAGCCAGCCAGCCACACACACAGCCAGCCAGCCAGCCACACACACACACACACAGCCAGCCACACACACACAGCCAGCCACACACACACACCCAGCCACACAGCCAAACACACAGCCACACACACACAGCCACACCACACACACACACAGCGAGCCCCCCCCCCCCACACACCTAGCCAGCCAGCCACACACACACACACACCTAGCCAGCCAGCCACACACACACACACCTAGCCAGCCAGCCACAAACACACACACCTAGCCAGCCAGCCACAAACACACACACACCTAGCCAGCCAGCCACACACACACACACCCAGCCAGCCAGCCACACACACACCCAGCCAGCCAGCCACACACACACCCAGCCAGCCAGCCACACACACACCCAGCCAGCCAGCCACACACACACCCAGCCAGCCAGCCACACACACACCCAGCCTGCCAGCCACACACACACCCAGCCAGCCAGCCACACACACACCCACCCAGCCACACACACACCCAGCCAGCCACACACACACCCACCCAGCCACACGCACACCCACCCAGCCACACGCACACCCAGCCAGCCACACGCACACCCAGCCAGCCACACGCACACCCAGCCAGCCACACGCACACCCAGCCAGCCACACGCACACCCAGCCAGCCACACACACACCCAGCCAGACACACACACACCCAGTCACACACAGACAGCCAGCCACACACACACACACACACACACACACACAGCCAGCCAGACACACACAGCCAGCCAGCCAGCCACACACACACACACACACAGCCAGCCAGACACACACAGCCAGCCAGACACACACACACAGCCAGCCAGCCACACACACACAGCCAGCCATACACATAGCCAGCCACACACATAGCCAGCCACACACATAGCCAGCCACACACATAGCCAGCCACACACACACACACAGCCAGCCACACACATAGCCAGCCAGCCACACACACACACACACACACACACAGCCAGCCACACACACACACGCGCAGCCAGCCACACACACACACACAAACACACACAGCCAGCCACACACACACACACACACACACACACACACAGCCACACACACACACACACACACAGCCAGCCAGCCACACACAGCCAGCCAGCCACACACACACACAGCCACACACACACACAAAGCCACAGACACAAAAACACACACAGCCAGCCACACACACCCAGCCAGCCACACACACACAAGCAAAGCCAGCCACACACAGCCAGCCAGCCACACACAGCCAGCCAGCCACACACAGCCAGCCAGCCACACACAGCCAGCCACACACACACACACACACAGAGCCAGCCACACACACAGCCAGCCACACACACACACACACACACACAGAGCCAGCCACACACACACACAGCCAGCCACACACACACACACACACACACACACACACAGAGCCAGCCACACACACACACAGCCAGCACACACACACACACACACACACACACACACACACACACACACACACACACACACACACACAGAGCCAGCCACACACACACACACACACAGAGCCAGCCACACACACACACAGAGCCAGCCACACACACACACACACAGAGCCAGCCACACACACACAGAGCCAGCCACACACACACACACACACACACACACACACACACACACACACACACACACACACACAGAGCCAGCCACACACACACACAGAGCCAGCCACACACACACACAGAGCCAGCCACACACACACACAGAGCCAGCCACACACACACACAGAGCCAGCCACACACACACACACAGAGCCAGCCACACACACACACAGAGCCAGCCACACACACACACACAGAGCCAGCCACACACACACACACAGAGCCAGCCACACACACAGAGCCAGCCACACACACACACACACAGAGCCAGCCACACACACACACACAGAGCCAGCCACACACACACACACACAGAGCCAGCCACACACACACAGAGCCAGCCACACACACACACAGAGCCAGCCACACACACACAGAGCCAGCCACACACACACACAGAGCCAGCCACACACACACAGAGCCAGCCACACACACACACACACACACACACACACACAGCCAGCCACACACACACACAGCCAGCCACACACACACAGCCAGCCACACACACACACAGCCAGCCAGCCACACACACACACACACACACACACACACAGAGCCAGCCACACACACACACACACAGAGCCAGCCACACACACAGAGCCAGCCACACACACACGCAGAGCCAGCCACACACACACACACACACACACACACAGAGCCAGCCACACACACACAGAGCCAGCCACACACACACACACACACACACACACACACACACACACACAGAGCCAGCCACATATACACAGAGCCAGCCACACACACACACAGAGCCAGCCACACACACACACACACAGAGCCAGCCACACACACACACACACAGAGCCAGCCACACACACACACAGAGCCAGCCACACACACACAGAGCCAGCCACACACACACACAGAGCCAGCCACACACACACACACAGAGCCAGCCACACACACACACAGAGCCAGCCCCACACACACACACACACACACACACAGAGCCAGCCACACACACACACACAGAGCCAGCCACACACACACACAGAGCCAGCCACACACACACACACAGAGCCAGCCACACACACACACACAG
>NC_089843.1:355000-365000 GCF_035609145.1 Eleutherodactylus coqui | reverse complement strand
GCCACACACACACACAGCCAGCCACAAACACACACACAGCCAGCCACAAACACACACACAGCCAGCCACACACAGCCAGCCAGCCACACAGCCAGCCACACACAGCCAGCCAGCCACAGCCAGCCACACACACACACAGAGCCAGCCACACACACACACACAGCCAGCCGGCCACACACAGAGCCGGCCACACACAGAGCCGGCCACACACAGAGCCGGCCACACACAGAGCCGGCCACACACAGAGCCGGCCACACACAGAGCCGGCCACACACAGAGCCGGCCACACACAGAGCCGGCCACACACACAGCCAGCCAGCCACACACAGCCAGCCAGCCACACACAGCCAGCCAGCCACACACAGCTAGCCAGCCACATACAGCCAGCCACACAGCCAGCCAGCCACACAGCCAGCCAGCCAGCCACAGCCAGCCACACACACACACAGCCAGCCCCACACACACACACAGCCAGCCAGCCACACACACAGCCAGCCAGCCCCCCCCCACACACACAGCCAGCCCCCCCCCCCCACACACACAGCCAGCCCCCCCCCACACACACAGCCAGCCAGCCACACACACAGCCAGCCAGCCACACACACAGCCAGCCACACACACAGCCAGCCACACACACACACACACAGAGCCAGCTACACACACACACAGAGCCAGCTACACACACACACAGAGCCAGCTACACACACACACAGAGCCAGCTACACACACACACACAGACAGCTACACACACACACACACAGACAGCTACACACACACACACACAGAGCCAGCTACACACACACAGAGCCAGCTACACACACACAGAGCCAGCTACACACACACAGAGCCAGCTACACACACACACACACACAGAGCCAGCTACACACACACACACACACACAGAGCCAGCTACACACACACACACACACAGAGCCAGCTACACACACACACAGAGCCAGCTACACACACACACAAAGAGCCAGCTACACACACACACACAGAGCCAGCTACACACACACACACAGAGCCAGCTACACACACACACACAGAGCCAGCTACACACACACACACACACAGAGCCAGCTACACACACACACACACAGAGCCAGCTACACACACACACACAGAGCCAGCTACACACACACACACACAGAGCCAGCTACACACACACAGAGCCAGCTACACACACACACAGAGCCAGCTACACACACACACAGAGCCAGCTACACACACACACACACAGAGCCAGCTACACACACACACACACACACAGAGCCAGCTACACACACACAGAGCCAGCTACACACACACAAACACACAGAGCCAGCTACACACACACACACAGAGCCAGCTACACACACACACAGAGCCAGCTACACACACACACACACAGAGCCAGCTATACACACACACACAGAGCCAGCTACACACACACACACACACAGAGCCAGCTACACACACACACACACACACACACAGAGCCAGCTACACACACACACACAGAGCCAGCTACACACACACACACACACAGAGCCAGCTACACACACACACAGAGCCAGCTACACACACACACAGACCCAGCTACACACACACACACAGAGCCAGCTACACACACACACACAGAGCCAGCTACACACACACACACACACACACACACACAGAGCCAGCTACACACACACACACACAGAGCCAGCTACACACACACACACACACAGAGCCAGCTACACACACACACAGAGCAAGCCACACAGCCACACACACACACACAGAGCCAGCTACACACACACACACACACAGCCAGCCACACACACACACACAGCCAGCCACACACACACACACAGCCAGCCACACACACACACACACACACAGCCAGCCACACACACACACACAGCCAGCCACACACACAGCCAGCCACACACACACACAGCCAGCCACACACACACACAGCCACACAGCCAGCCAGCCACACACACAGCCAGCCACACACACACACATCCAGCCACACAGCCAGCCAGCCACACAGCCAGCCAGCCACACACACAGCCAGCCACACACACACACACAGCCAGCCACACACACACAGCCAGCCACACACACACAGCCAGCCACACACACACACACACAGCCAGCCACACACACACAGCCACACACACACAGCCAGACACACACACACACACATAGCCACACACACACACAGCCAGCCACACACACACACACAGCCAGCCACACACACACAGCCACACACACACACACACAGCCACACACACACATAGCCACACACACACACAGCCAGCCACACACACACACACAGCCAGCCACACACACACACAGCCAGCCACACACACACACACACACACAGCCAGCCACACACACACAGCCAGCCACACACACACAGCCAGCCACACACACACACAGCCAGCCACACACACACAGCCAGCCACACACACACACAGCCAGCCACACACACACACAGCCAGCCACACACACACACACAGCCAGCCACACACACACACACAGCCAGCCACACACACACACACAGCCAGCCACACACACACACAGCCAGCCACACACACACACAGCCAGCCACACACACACACACAGCCAGCCACACACACACATCCAGCCAGCCACACACACACACAGCCAGCCACACACACACACACAGCCAGCCACACACACACAGCCAGCCACACACACAGCCAGCCACACACACACACAGCCAGCCACACACACACACAGCCAGCCACACACACACACAGCCAGCCACACACACACACAGCCAGCCACACACACACACAGCCAGCCACACACACACACAGCCTGCCACACACACACACAGCCAGCCACACACACACACAGCCAGCCACACACACACACAGCCAGCCACACACACACACAGCCTGCCACACACACACACAGCCAGCCACACACACACACAGCCAGCCACACACACACACACACACAGCCAGCCACACACACACACACACACACACAGAGCCAGTCACACACACACAGCCAGCCACACACACACACACACACAGCCAGCCACACACACACAGCCAGCCACACACACACACACACACACACAGAGCCAGTCACACACACACAGCCAGCCACACACACACAGCCAGCCACACACACACAGCCAGCCACACACAGCCAGCCAGCCACACACAGCCAGCCAGCCACACACAGCCAGCCAGCCACACACACACACACACACACAGAGCCAGCCACACACACACACAGCCAGCCAGACACAGCCAGCCACACACACACACACAGCCAGCCCCACACACACACAGCCAGCCCCACACACACACAGCCAGCCCCACACACACACACACACACACACACACAGCCAGCCCCACACACACACACACACACACAGCCAGCCCCACACACAGCCAGCCCCCCCCCCCACACACACAGCCAGCCACACACCCAGCAGCCAGCCACACACACACACAGCCAGCCACACACACACACACACAGCCAGCCACACACACAGCCAGCCACACACACAGCCAGCCACACACACAGCCAGCCACACACACACAGCCAGCCACACACACACAGCCAGCCACACACACACAGCCAGCCACACACACACACACACAGAGCCAGCTACACACACACACACAGAGCCAGCTACACACACACACACAGAGCCAGCTACACACACACACACACACAGAGCCAGCTACACACACACACACACACAGAGCAAGCTACACACACACACACACACACACACAGAGCCAGCTACACACACACACACACACAGAGCCAGCTACACACACACACAGAGCCAGCTACACACACACACAGAGCCAGCTACACACACACACAGAGCCAGCTACACACACACACAGAGCCAGCTACACACACACACACACACACACACACACACACACAGAGCCAGCTACACACACACAGAGCCAGCTACACACACACACACACACAGAGCCAGCTACACACACACACACACACACACACACAGAGCCAGCTACACACACACACACACACAGAGCCAGCTATACACACACACACACACAGAGCCAGCTATACACACACACACAGAGCCAGCTACACACACACACACACACACACACACACAGAGCCAGCTACACACACACACACAGAGCCAGCTACACACACACACACACACACACACACACAGCCAGCTACACACACACACAGAGCCAGCTACACACACACACAGACCCAGCTACACACACACACACAGAGCCAGCTACACACACACACACAGAGCCAGCTACACACACACACACACAGCCACACAGCCACACACACACACACACCCAGCCACACACACACACACAGCCAGCCACACACACACACACAGCCAGCCACACACACACACAGCCAGCCACACACACACACACAGCCAGCCACACACACACACACAGCCAGCCACACACACACACACAGCCAGCCACACACACACAGCCAGCCACACACACACACACACACAGCCAGCCACACACACACAGCCACACACACACAGCCAGCCAGCCACACACACACAGCCACACACACACAGCCAGCCACACACACACACACATAGCCACACACACACACAGCCAGCCACACACACACACACAGCCAGCCACACACACACAGCCAGCCACACACACACAGCCACACACACACAGCCACACACACACAGCCAGCCACACACACACATAGCCACACACACACACAGCCAGCCACACACACACATAGCCACACACACACACAGCCAGCCACACACACACACACACACACACACACACACACACACACACACACCCAGCCACACACACACAGCCAGCCACACACACACAGCCAGCCACACACACACACAGCCAGCCACACACACACACAGCCAGCCACACACACACACACAGCCAGCCACACACACACAGCCAGCCACACACACACAGCCAGCCACACACACACACACAGCCAGCCACACACACACACACAGCCAGCCACACACACACAGCCAGCCACACACACACACACAGCCAGCCACACACACACACACAGCCAGCCACACACACACACACACACAGCCAGCCACACACACACACAGCCAGCCACACACACACAGCCAGCCACACACACACACACAGCCAGCCACACACACAGCCAGCCACACACACACACAGCCAGCCACACACACACAGCCAGCCACACACACACACAGCCAGCCACACACACACACAGCCAGCCACACACACACACACACACACAGCCAGCCACACACACACACACACAGCCAGCCACACACACAGCCTGCCACACACACACACAGCCAGCCACACACACACACAGCCAGCCACACACACACACAGCCTGCCACACACACACACAGCCAGCCACACACACACACAGCCAGCCACACACACACACAGCCAGCCACACACACACACACACACAGCCAGCCACACACACACAGCCAGCCACACACACACACACAGAGCCAGTCACACACACACAGCCAGCCACACACACACACACACACACAGCCAGCCACACACACACAGCCAGCCACACACACACACACACACACACAGAGCCAGTCACACAAACACAGCCAGCCACACACACACAGCCAGCCACACACACACAGCCAGCCACACACAGCCAGCCAGCCACACACAGCCAGCCAGCCACACACAGCCAGCCAGCCACACACAGCCAGCCAGCCACACACACACACACACACAGAGCCAGCCACACACACACACAGCCAGCCAGACACAGCCAGCCACACACACACACACAGCCAGCCCCACACACACACAGCCAGCCCCACACACACACAGCCAGCCCCACACACACACACACACACAGCCAGCCCCACACACACACACACACACAGCCAGCCCCACACACAGCCAGCCCCCCCCCCCCACACACACAGCCAGCCACACACCCAGCCAGCCAGCCACACACACACACAGCCAGCCACACACACAGCCAGCCACACACACAGCCAGCCACACACACAGCCAGCCACACACACACAGCCAGCCACACACACACAGCCAGCCACACACACACAGCCAGCCACACACACACAGCCAGCCACACACACACAGCCAGCCAGCCACACACACACACAGCCAGCCACACACACAGCCAGCCACACACACACACAGCCAGCCACACACAGCCAGCCACACACACACAGCCAGCCACACACACAGCCAGCCACACACACACACAGCCAGCCACACACACACACAGCCAGCCACACACAGCCAGCCAGCCACACACAGCCAGCCAGCCACACACAGCCAGCCAGCCACACACCCACAGCCAGCCACACACACACACACAGAGCCAGCCACACACAGCCAGCCACACACAGCCAGCCACACACACAAACACACACACAGAGCCAGCCACACACACAAACACACACACAGAGCCGGCCACACACAGAGCCGGCCACACACAGAGCCGGCCACACACAGAGCCGGCCACACACAGAGCCGGCCACACACAGAGCCGGCCACACACAGAGCCGGCCACACACAGAGCCGGCCACACACAGAGCCGGCCACACACAGAGCCGGCCACACACAGAGCCGGCCACACACAGAGCCGGCCACACACACAGCCGGCCACACACACAGCCAGCCACACACACAGCCAGCCAGCCACACACAGCCAGCCACACAGACAGCCATCCACACACACAGCTAGCCAGCCACACAGCCAGCCAGCCACACAGCCAGCCAGCCACACAGCCAGCCAGCCACACAGCCAGCCAGCCACACAGCCAGCCAGCCAGCCACAGCCAGCCACACACACACACAGCCAGCCCCACACACACACACAGCCAGCCAGCCACACAGCCAGCCAGCCAGCCACACACACACACAGCCAGCCCCCCCCACACACACACAGCCAGCCCCCCCCACACACAGCCAGCCCCCCACACACAGCCAGCCAGCCACACACACAGCCAGCCAGCCACACACACAGCCAACTACACACACAGCCAGCCACACACACAGCCAGCCACACACACAGCCAGCCACACACACAGCCAGCCACACACACACACAGAGCCAGCTACACACGCACACACACAGAGCCAGCTACACACACACACACACAGAGCCAGCTACACACACACACACACACACACACACAGCTACACACACACACACAGAGCCAGCTACACACACACAGAGCCAGCTACACACACACACACACACACACAGAGCCAGCTACACACACACACACAGAGCCAGCTACACACACACACACACACACACAGAGCCAGCTACACACACACACACACACACACACACACACAGAGCCAGCTACACACACACACAGAGCCAGCTACACACACACACACAGCCAGCCACACACACACACACACAGAGCCAGCTACACACGCACACACACAGAGCCAGCTACACACACACACACAGAGCCAGCTACACACACACACACAGAGCCAGCTACACACACACAGAGCCAGCTACACACACACACACACACACAGACAGCTACACACACACACACAGAGCCAGCTACACACACACAGAGCCAGCTACACACACACACACACACACACAGAGCCAGCTACACACACACACACACACACACAGAGCCAGCTACACACACACACACACACACACACACACACACACACACACAGAGCCAGCTACACACACACACACACACACACACACACAGAGCCAGCTACACACACACACACACACACACACAGAGCCAGCTACACACACACACAGAGCCAGCTACACACACACACAGAGCCAGCTACACACACACACACACACACACACACAGAGCCAGCTACACACACACACACACACACACAGAGCCAGCTATACACACACACACAGAGCCAGCTATACACACACACACAGAGCCAGCTACACACACACAGAGCCAGCTACACACACACACAGAGCCAGCTACACACACACACAGAGCCAGCTACACACACACACCCAGCCACACACACACACACACCCAGCCACACACACACACACACACACACACACCCAGCCACACACACACACACACACAGCCAGCCACACACACACACACACACAGCCAGCCACACACACACAGCCAGCCACACACACACACAGCCAGCCACACACACACACACAGCCAGCCACACACACACACACACACAGCCAGCCACACACACACACACAGCCAGCCACACACACAGCCAGCCACACACACACACAGCCAGCCACACACACACACAGCCAGCCACACAGCCAGCCAGCCACACACACAGCCAGCCACACACACACACAGCCAGCCACACAGCCAGCCAGCCACACACACAGCCAGCCACACACACAGCCAGTCACACACACACACACACAGCCAGCCACACACACACACACACACACAGCCAGCCACACACACACACACACAGCCAGCCACACACACACACACAGCCAGCCACACACACACACACACAGCCAGCCACACACACACACAGCCAGCCAGCCACACACACACACACACACAGCCAGCCACACACACACACACACAGAGCCAGCTACACACGCACACACACAGAGCCAGCTACACACACACACACAGAGCCAGCTACACACACACACACAGAGCCAGCTACACACACACAGAGCCAGCTACACACACACACACAGACAGCTACACACACACACACAGAGCCAGCTACACACACACAGAGCCAGCTACACACACACACACACACACACAGAGCCAGCTACACACACACACACACACACACAGAGCCAGCTACACACACACACAC
The DNA here is from genome assembly GCF_035609145.1 of Eleutherodactylus coqui. NCBI lineage: Eukaryota > Metazoa > Chordata > Amphibia > Anura > Eleutherodactylidae > Eleutherodactylus > Eleutherodactylus coqui. The sequence continues at coordinate 356,179 of NC_089843.1, read as the reverse complement.
ACACACACACACACACACACACACACACACACACAGAGCCAGCCACACACACACAACCACACACACATACAGAGCCAGCCCCCCGCCAGCCACACACACACACAGCCAGCCACAAACACACACAGCCAGCCACACACACACACACAGCCAGCCACACACACAGCCAGCCAAACACACAGCCAGCCACACACACAGCCAGCCACACACACACACACAGCCAGCCACACACACACACACACACACACAGCCAGCCACACACACAGCCAGCCACACACACACACAGCCAGCCACACACACACACAGCCAGCCACACACACACACAGCCAGCCACACACACACACACAGCCAGCCACACACACACACACACACAGCCAGCCACACACACAGCCAGCCACACACACACACACACAGCCAGCCACACACAGCCAGCCACACACACACACACACAGCCAGCCACACACAGCCAGCCAGCCACACACAGCCAGCCAGCCACACAGCCAGCCACACAGCCAGCCACACACAGCCAGCCAGCCACACACCCACAGAGCCAGCCACACACACACACAGAGCCAGCCACACACACACACACACACACACACACAGCCAGCCACACACAGCCAGCCAGCCACACACAGCCAGCCACACACACAAACACACACACAGAGCCGGCCACACACAGAGCCGGCCACACACAGAGCCGGCCACACACAGAGCCGGCCACACACAGAGCCGGCCACACACAGAGCCGGCCACACACAGAGCCGGCCACACACAGAGCCGGCCACACACAGAGCCGGCCACACACAGAGCCGGCCACACACACAGCCAGCCACACACACAGCCATCCACACACACAGCCAGCCAGCCACATACAGCCAGCCACACAGCCAGCCAGCCACACAGCCAGCCAGCCACACAGCCAGCCAGCCACACAGCCAGCCACAGCCAGCCACACACACAGCCAGCCCCACACACACACACAGCCAGCCACACACACACACACAGCCAGCCACACACACACACACAGCCAGCCACACACACAGCCAGCCAGCCACACACACAGCCAGCCACACACACACAGCCAGCCCCCCCCCACACACAGCCAGCCCCCCCCACACACACAGCCAGCCCCACACACACAGCCAGCCAGCCACACACACAGCCAGCCAGCCACACACA